>NW_012267232.1:3821967-3830112 GCF_000151885.1 Dipodomys ordii | reverse complement strand
TCACCGTGCGCTCCGAGCGCTGGGGATACGGGGCGCGCGCGGCAACAGGCGGGCGCGAAGGCGGCGGCGACCGCGTTCTGCTCCACAGCCGGCGAGGCGCACCGTCCCAGCCCGGCTCGAGTGGCTAATGGAGTCCCGTCGTCGCAGCCCCTCGCCTGGCTCCCCCGCGCTCCACCCCTCTCTCCCCGCCCCTCCGTCCCGGTCCACCCGGGCTGGGCGCGTCCGCTCCCCCCCCTCTGCCGTCCTCCTCCTCCTCCTCCCCCCCCCCCTCGGCCCTCAGAGCCGCCCCGCGCTCCGCGGGCCTGGAGGAGGGGGGGGCAGCGTGGCGAACCTAGTTTCAAATTTTAAATAATTGAAGTGCTGGATATAGAAGTTAAATTTGAAGTGTTTTCTCTCAATTTTCTTCAAAAGCTTTTAGACATTACCAACAAGGTATTTTCTAAGTAACTGAATAAAACCTGATATATTCTTTTTTGGTACTGTATCCCTATAAATAAGTCAATTCTAGTTATGAAATAGCACTTTTTAGAATGAAACCATATTCTAGAATGAAGCAAGACTTTATAAAAACTAGGCACAAAAACATAGCAGGAAAAAAATTTAAAGGCAGCAAATGCCATACGATGTACCTACATAGTCCACACTTTGAAAGGTGCTGTAAGATTACAATAAAGTTTAAGGACTGTCCTCTATCCAGTTCCTGTGGCTCATTTACAAACTGTGTAACACTGAGTGAATTTGTTATCAGACTTAAGACTTGATTCACTTTAATATGTTTTCACTATTGATCCTTCCACCCCAACTCCAACATTCTTCAAAACCTTTTTTGGTGGTGGTACTGGGGTTTAGAATTCAGGGCCTTAAGTGCCAGCACTTTTTGCTTTAGTTATTTTACGGATGTAAAGTCTTTGCTCTTTTTTTTTTTTTTTGCCCAGAATGGCTTGGAAACCTGATCCTTTTAACTTGCCACTTTCAGGCTGGCCTCCAACCATGATCCTCCCACTGTTGCCTCCTGTAAAAAAAAAAATCTCTCTCCCTCTCTCTCTCTGCCAGTGTTGGAGCATGAACTCTGGGCCCTGGCACTGTTGATTTTTTTTTTTTTTCTCGCTCAAGGATAGTGCTCCCACTTGAGCGACAGTGCCACTTCTGGTATTTTTGAGTAATTTACTGGAGGTAAGAGTCTGGCTGTCTTTCCTGCCCAGGCTGGCTTCAAACAGCAATTCTTAGATCTCAGCCTCCTGAATAGCTAGGATTACAGGTGTGAGCCAATGGCACCCAGCAAAAATTTCTTTAAATATATTTTACCACAAAGGCAATGAGTTTGCATTATGTAGATATTTAACTTCTATGATATCAACCATAAGCCCTCAAGAGAAAAACAGTATTATAACAAGCATGGACGTGGTCCCACTAAGTGCATACATCTTCGCCAGGGAGCAAATATGACTATGGGAAAGTAACTGTCCACAGTTACGCCCATCTCTCTTCCTGTATGTATCTTGCCAGCTCTGATCCCAGTGTTTACAGCATTTTTTGTGTAACAATGCTCCTAATGCGGTCTAACTTCTTTACCTGGTGCTTACTGAAGAAACGTATTTTTGGAGATGTAATAAATTAATACTTGGCAATCTCTTTAGGGAATTTGTGTGTGTGTGTGTGCCAGCCAGTACTGAGTCTTGAACTCAGGGCCTTGAGCTCTTTCTTGTTCACAACTGGTGCTCTAACAAGCCACAGTCTCCAGTTCTGGCATTTTGCAGGTTAGAAGTCTGGATTTTTCTGCCCTGGTTGGCTTCAGACAGGAATCATCAGATTTCAGTCTCCTGAGTAGAATTATAGGTGTGCGGCTACCATCTCTGCCAGGCTTATTTTTAAGGTGTGTGTGTGTACGTGCAGGCATGCTATGCTCATGCCAGCCCTGGGGCCTGACCTAGGGGTGTGTGTGTGTGTGTGTGTGTATGTGTGCGCGTGCTATGCTCATGACCTAGGTGTGTGTGTGTGTGTGTGTGTGTGTGTGTGTGCGTGCTATGCTCATGCCAGCCCTGGGGCCTGACCTAGGTGTGTGTGTGTGTGTGTGTGTGTGTGTGCGCACGCTATGCTCATGACCTAGGTGTGTGTGTGTGTGTGTGTGTGTGCGTGCTATGCTCATGCCAGCCCTGGGGCCTGACCTCAGAGCTTGGGTGATGTCCCTGAGCTTTTCTGCTCAAAGCTAGCACTTTACTACTTGAGCCACAGCTCCACTTCTGGCTTTTTGCTGGCTAACTGGAGGTAAGTATCTCAAGAACTTTCCTGCCTGGGCTGGCTTTGAACTGTGACTCTCAGATCTCAGCCTCCTGAGTAAACAGGATTTTTAATGGTAATTTTATTAAGACCTATGAGGCTTTTTAGTGTCATGTATGCTAACTTCACAATCGAACTGGATCTCAACATGCAATTCTGGCATAAATGTACTTTGTTATTATGACATGATATACTTCAAAACTAAAGGCCCTATTCACAAATTAGTTAGTTCCATATACCCTTTTTTTAGTCATCCTGAGTCCTTCAAATTGCATTTCTGCATCTGTATCGTGGGACCTGACTTAACCCAATGTCATGGTTCCTTACTCCCACAGAACCAGCCAGAAGAAATTAAGTCACATAGGCAATTCTCCCTCCAAGCTCATGGAGCTGGTAGCTGGAGACTTCCATTCAGTGAGCACTACATTACTATCAATTCTTTACTCTCCATCTAAAAGGAATTTTGTAGAGAGGAAGAAATTGGTCTTTAAAAGAGCAAATGTTATAAGGTGATATTAAAACTCAGTAAACAAGTCCATGAGTAAGCATCTCAAGCTAGGGGAGCAAAGGGCAGAGCATTCACCTAGCACACAGATGCTCTAGGTCCTATTCCAAGCACTGTAAAAACACAAGCATCTAGGTATTTAGGGCCCTCTGTGCTGTTGTATGCTTTAATTCCAAAGTACAACTTCTTTCTCATCACTTCCCAACCATCTTCAAAGGAAGGGGCTTCCTTACAAGGTTTTTTTTTTAACAATTAAAATTTTATTCCTTTTTGTCTTATTTTTATATTCTAATACCTGATTTTTAATTTTTTTTCTCACTTAAAAATACTATTCAAGGTTTACAATCTGGACTTTTAAGTAGTAAATAAATAAAAACACTTTTCATTTTCAGAATGAAGTATATACATGAAGGAGATCATTAATGGGATTGTCAACCTAGTTTGTGACATCAGAATATAATAACCCAAAGCTGGGCTGGGAAGGTAGCTTAGTGGTAGAGTGCTTGTCTAGCATGCATGAAGCCCTGGGTTCAATTCCTCAGGACCACATAAACAGACAAAGCCAGAAGTGGTGCTGTGGCTTGAATGGTAGAGTGCTAGCCTTGAGCAAAAAGAAGCTCAAGGACAGTACCCAGGCCCTGAGTTCAAGCCCCAGGACTGGCAAACAAACAAACAAACAAACCGAAAACATCAAAACAAAGACCATTCATTCATGAATACATTATTTTATTTTTCTTTATCCCTTTCTTCTAGTGCTAAAGATTTTTGTTTTGTTTTTTTAATGTTTTGTTTGATCTCAAGGTGCCACTTGAGCCAAACATCCAGCCCTTTCTTCCGTTTAGGGTTTTCTCCAGATAGTCTTGCTTTTTTCTCCAGGCCAACCTCAGATGAAGGTCCTTCAACCTGTGGTACCCAGTATAGGTGGGACTATAGATGCATCCCCATTATCTACTTATTGAGTTATTGAGATGAGGTCTCTTCATATCCCTATCTTTCAAGTAGCTAGAATTACAGCTATGAGCTACATCTGGCTAAGCATTAGTACTAGCTTAAATCCTTTTTTTCTGGTGTTACTGCAGCTTGAGCTGAGGGCAAGTGCTCTACTACTAGGGTCACATTCTCATCCCCATTTTTTTTCTTCAGTACTAATGCAGAATGACAAATGTGTTTTACATTAAGAATTAAAAAGAGAACTTTCAAATTTTTGAATTAAAGTGAAAGTTGTCAGGTGCCTATAATCCTAGCTATTTAGGAAGTTGAGACGGAATATCAAGGTTTAAAGCCAGCTCAGCAGGCAAGTACATAAGACTTATCTCCAGTGAGCCACCAAAAAGCTGAAAGTAGAGCTGTGGTTCAGGTGGTAGAGTGCCAGCTTTGAGCAAAAAAGCTAAGGGACAGAGGCTGGGAATGTGGCTTAGTGGTAGAGTGTGTACCTAGCATACATGAAGCCCTGGGTTCAATTCCTCAGTGCCACATACACAGAAAAAGCCAGAAGTGGAGCTGTGGTTCAAGTGGTAGAGTGCTAGCCTTGAGCAAAAGAAGCTCAGTGCCCAGACCCTGAGTTCAAGCCCCAGGAATGGCAAAAAAAAAAAAAAAAAACAGCATTGTACCCAGACCAAGTTCAAGCCCCAATAACATAGAAAATAAAATAAAGTCATAAATCTAAGAATAATATATTGGTGACCTTTCTGAAATGCTTTATAAAGTGCAAAAATTATTATTTATGCTTTTGTTTCACTTAATTAAAATATCCCCATTTCACCCAGCCCCAGTGGCTCACACCTGAAATCCTAGCTACACAAGAGGCTGAGATCTGAGGATCATGGTTCGAAGCCAGTGCAGGCAAAATGTCCCTGTGAGACTCTTACTTCCAATTAACTACTAAAAAAACAAAAGTGGCACTGTGCCCCCCCCCCAAGTGGTAGAGCACTAGCCTTGAGCATAAAGAGGCTCTGGGATAGCACTCAGGCCTGGAATCAAGCCCCAAACCACCACCACCACCACCACCACCACCACCAAAAACCAGTTTGTAGTTTCACAATTAAACTGATACTCAAGGGCTAAACTACAGTCTCAAACCTTTTCTCATCACAAGGAGAAATCTGAGACAAAAGTCAGGCAGCCAAGCTGGGCGCCAGTGCCTCACACCTGTAATCCTAGTTACTGAGGAGGCTGAGATCTGAGGATCATGGTTCAAAGCCAGCCGGGGCAGGGCAGGAAAGAAAGTCCGTGAGACTCTTATCTCCACTAGAAAACCGGAAATGATGCTGTGTCTCAAGAGGTACAGCACTCGCCTTGAGCTGAAGAGCGCCCAAACCCAGAGTTCAAGCCCCACAACCGACCAAAAACAAAAAAGTCTGGTAGCCTTTTCCCAGAACTTCACATGTGCACACATCTTAATGTAAAGTTGAAAGGGGCCATCCTGGGACCTTTGAAGTCCAGAAAATGAATTGCTGCCTTGAACATTACATGGGAAGACAGCCTGAAAACATAATGCCTCAGTATTCATTCAGGATCCAATGATATTGAGAGGCATATCAGACAGGTATTTGGAATCCTGAACTTGTAAGTGGAGGCTGCTGCATACTTTCTGTCATTAACTGCTCCTTGGCCATAGCAGCCAGGTTCCGTTAATCACCCATCACTGCTCTGCAATCCAGGAATGCCAGGCTGTGCGCCATTACGACCCTACCACCATCTCTACCTCTTATCTGGATTCTGCAACCTGCTTTGATCTCAGCTAGCCACTGCTGACAAGCAGTCATCCAGTTTGCCCTTCAATACCGTCAGTGACATAGGTCAGAGCTTCAGAAGGCAAACCTGAAAAATTACAAGAATTCTTTCCTAATTTGACAAAGCCTGGTCTTGTGCACATTAAATGCTGCCCTGGTCAACTTCTCCATCTACTTGCCAGTAAGTAACAAAAAATAACTTACTCAAAATATCTAATTCTAAAAATCTGCAGCCCAAAACTAAATAAATAAAAACGAGGCCCTACTTTTGCAAACAGGAAAGTCAGAATTATACTGACAAGCACTTTTTATTTGGAGCTTAAAACAAGTGAGATTAGTTACTCATTTCAAGAAAGGATTCAGGGGTTGGGAAGGTGGCTCAGTGGTAGAGTGCTTGCCTTGCATGCCTGAGGCCCTGGGTTCGATTCCTCAGCACCACATAAGCAAAAAGAAAAAAGCCGGAAGTGGCCCTGAGGCTCAAGAGGTAGAGCGCTAGCCTTGAGCTGAAGAGCTGAGGGACAGTCCCCAGGCCCAAAGTTCAGGCCCCATGACAGACCTCCCCCCCAAAAAAAGAAAGGATTCAGATGAAAAGGTTCATATGCATCCTATTTCCTAGCATTAGGCTCCTTTACACTGCATAACAACTGAAAATTCATTAGCATTAAAAGATTACAATTACAATAACAAATTAAAATTACTTAAAATTCATATCAGCTCTTACTGAAAATACTTTATCCTCTACATGTCTATTTTTGACCGATTTCATAACCAGCAGTTATAATCAATACAACAATATAAATATAGTAGAAGGCATTATTTATTCATTAAAGCCTGGCTTTTGAGAATTACAAGTTGTCTCAGTCACCTTCAGCAGCTCCTTTTCAGCCATATTAAAAAAAATCTTCCTAAAGACAAGTATTTTTATAAAGTCCCTTTATCACATATAAGGCAAACTGATACAAACGCTTGTTCCCATTGAAAACAGGAAATGCAAATTACATTTGATATTTTCATCATTAAATAATCTCATGCCAGTGAGTCCATAGCTATTTCAGCGACTAATTATCCCAACCAGATAAAACTGTTAACTGACAGTTAATTTGTTAACCCAGCAAAATGTAATTTTCAAAAGGGGGGGAGGGAGGACTCTCCCTGGAGCCTAACAAGGGGCAGCCCTAGGGAGGAGACTACCCTGCAAGGAGTTTTCCTTTAGTCCTTCAATAATTAAAAATTCCCTTTAGGATCACAAAGAAGGTCCACTTAAATGAATTCTGCAAGCCTTATCAGATTGCTATTTCAAACAATACTCTAGTAAGAAATACATTCCCTGATAACTAACTTCTCTACTTTTCCTAATTGGCTTGAAGAGTTAAGTGCTGTTTCAAAGAAAACAGACAACACAAACAGCCCAAGAAAGACAATCCCATACATACTACCTTACCAAAACTACATTATACAGAGAAAGCTTTAGAACCCCAAGAAAGAAGTCCCCCTGAGTAATGACCTCCAGATTCATCTATATGGTGGATCCTTCCTGGTGAAAATACTTCCATTCATCACAAAATATGTGTGTGTGTGTGGGGGGGGGAATGTTCTTAAGACTGTAAGCTATCCTACCATTTAACACCGGGTCCGAAGGCAGCCCGAATTAGTTCGAGTCGCCTCGTAACACAGAGTTCGTTCTCTGGCTTGGTATTAGTATAAAACGGAATGCTTGAAATAGCTGACTTCCAGAACGCACCACGGAGACCAAGTTGGCCCCACAGTGCCCCACCCCGGGGTAGGAGTGGAGGCAGGGACGTGTTTTGTATTTCTGAATGCCGTCCCGTCACGTACAAGCAGACACTCCAAACCCGTGAGTGGCACATTTTCCAGTTCGATGGCGCACTGCCCTCCACACCAACCCTCACCCACACCGGGGGGCGTGCCGAGGGGACGCGGAGCGCCCCCGATCGCGACACACCGTCTCCCCCCACCCACCCCACCCCACCCCGCACGGCTTCCCACGGCAGGATCGGCCGCGGAGAAGAGCTCAGGAGTCCGCCCGCCTCCCTAACGGGCAGGCTGCACTAAACCCTGAAGAATGGAACCGAACAGATGCCAAGGGGGACAGGTCTCCCGGCTTAAACATTGCCAGATTTCCCTTTTTTTTCCTCCAGAGCCGGGGACGCGAGGCGCGGATCCGCGGCGCCCGCCCCGTCCCCCCCACCCCCCTCCCCGCCGACGGCCTCAGGCCCCCGTCCCCTCCCCCCTCCCCGCGCTGCGGGAGTCGGTGCGCGGACGCGGTGAGGGTGCTACTCACCGAGTTTTTCCACCAACTTAAGCATCACCCCTCCGATGTGCACCTCCCCGGTCACCCGGAGGGTGACGTCGCGGTTCAGGTCCGTCACGTGCACACTCAGTTCCCACGTCCCGTCCGCGTAGCAGCCATCTGGCATCCTTATCCCGTCCAGGGCCATGGCTCCTTCCTGCGAGCGCGGAGGAAATGGCTCTCGTCAGCGTCAAAGGAAGACCAATCCCCCCCGAGCTCGCGGCGTGGGCCGGGAGAGGGCGGAGGACCCGTGCCAACGCCGAGGGAGCGAGGACCCACCAGCGGGCTGGCGGGCGCGCCCGGGTCCCGGTCCCGGTCCC
>NW_012267232.1:3752395-3821227 GCF_000151885.1 Dipodomys ordii | reverse complement strand
TCTCCGGGGACGCGGCTGGCCGGCGGGGCGCGCCGCAGGTTAGCGGAGCGCGGGGTGCGGGCTGGGTGCGTCCCCCCCCCTGCCAGGGACGGTGCGTCCCCCTCGCTCCCCACAGTTGGGTGGACGGGAGAGAAGGGGGCTTGTCCGTGAGAAAAGGCCACAGGAAATTCCCAGGGCCCGGACGATGGGGGGGGGGATAGGGAGGGGGGGACACGGTCTTCCCATCCCCTTCCCACCCCTGGAGCGGATCCAGAAGTGTCCCCGTGGTGAGGGGCGCCGTCCCGCCCCCAGGAGCTGGAGAGAGGATTTGGGGGGTGCACGAACTCCCCAAAGTCCACGCAAGCTCCCTGAGCACCCCTACGGAGGAATGAGGATCCCCCCCGAGGAAGGGGGAGCGCCCCAACCGCGCTGCCAGCGAAGCCCGGCACCGAGGACGGAAGCCCCCACCCGAGGCGACTCCCGGGCGGCTTCCCACGTCTTCCTCCGAGGGAGAAGCCCTGGCTTGGCTTGCAGTCGCGTCCTCCGGCCTGGACGTGCCCTCTGCGCGCCTGTGTGCAGCCCCCTCCTCCCCCGGCCACTGGGAACCTCAACTTGTAGATGGAGGGACCTCGTGGACCCCGCCACCGCCGCGCTCGGAAAGGATTCCACTCGCCCCGTGCCTGCAGGCCCAGGGGAGAAGGGAAGAACTTTACCTGTGGCGGACTGAGCGGGAATGGAGATCAGCCCGGTTCCTTGGCCTCTGCACAGTGCCTGCTGCGCTGCTGTGTAGACCGGACTACTCACAAGCAGCAACCCAGGCAGACTGCCTTGCTAGCAAATGCACGACTCACAAATATCCAGGGCAGGAAGACTCTCTAACAGATACCGCAAAAGATGCCCGTTTTCTAAGTCGCTTGGTCTCCTCCAACTGTCCCAACCGGGCAAATAATCCAGAGTTCTTGCCCCACAGCTGGCCTACTGACTGAGGGTAGAGCCTGAAGAAAGCGGGTGGGACTTTTAAGTGAACACAGTAAAATTTAGTCAAAATGCCAGAGGTTTGGCACACACACACACACAAATAGGAGAAACCACTATAGTGAATTTAAGCTAGTCATCATGGAGAAATTGATGCGTCGTTTCTAGTCTTGCTGTTCTCCAATTATTCCTACCCATGAATGTTCCAAAGCGTTCATAGAGGCACAATATAATTGTCTAAGAAGAAAGGAGTGTTTATGTAAATTATGATGTTAAAAGAACATAGACTAGGGTGAACAAATGCAGCAAAGGTACTCACTAGACACTATGTTGAAAATATACAACTTGTGGATGGGCTTGGGTGAGAAAAAGTGGGTGAGGGAAGGGGTGACATTGTCCAAAAAGAAATGTACTCTTTACCTGACCTATGTGCCCCTCTATACATCACCTTTACAATAGCAATTAAAAATTTTAAATACACAGAAAAACATAATGAAATAGGGAAATCTTGTGAGGGTAAAAAAAAAAACTATATGAAGCTATGAAATCAAGAGATTATCTGGTTTTAAATATCAGAAAACCCAGGCTCATACCTATAACCCTAGCTTCTTGGTAAGCTGAGATCTGAGAATCCTGAAGCTAGTTCAGGCAGACAAATCTGAGAGACTTTGTTCTAATTAATCAGCAAGAAGTCAGAAGCAGAAGTGTAGCTCTAGTAATAAGAGTCCTGTCTTGAACAAAATAAACCTAGACAGAGCACTAGGCCCTGAGTTCTAGACCCAGTAGTGGAACTGATTAAAAAAAAAAAGAAAAAAAGCTGGAGGCTGAGATCTGAGGATCAGGACTTGAAGCCAGCCAGGGCAGGAAAGTCCATGAGACAATGTCCACAGCTACCCAAAAAGCTGGAAATGGAGCTGTAGGTCAACTTTGAGCAAAAGGTTCTAACCTTGAGCAAAAGGGGCCCTGAATTCAAGCTCCAGGAATAGTATACACACACACACACACACACTGTTAAGAACCCATCTTGGGGTTGAGATCATGAGAGGTTTATTTTTCTCATACTCATTTTCTATAAACTCGCAAACCACGTTTAGAGGTTTTCTATTACCATCAAGCTTAGCATCCAATGTCACAATTTCTCTGTCCATGCAATTGCATTCACCATGGCAGAGTGGCTAAATCAGCTGCAGGACTCCTGGGTAGGATATTTAGAGGTTTCCTTTTGTGTTTTTAGTATCCACAAATAAAATTGAAGTTCTTTAAGAGCAGAGATTTTCAATCCTTTGTACTGTACACACATTTATGAATAGGTTGGAACAAGAAAAATAGAAAAACATGACAGTACCACATCCATACAGATGTCAAAGAATCTATAGGTTTATCCCATGGAGAAAATTGGAAGAAAATTTAGAAAAAAAATAGAAGAAATTTACACTTTGAAGTTTTAAGTATTTCTGCCATAGCAACGTATAAAGGATTCATAAGCATCAAGATAACACACATTATATTTAATACAAAACAGAAACGAGATTGGGGGTCAGAGAATTAGAAGAGTAGGCTAGGGATTTAAAATGGGTCTGGAAAGGAGTTTCAGAATTGCACTGTAATGACTTGTGCATGTACTCCAGTAAGCTGGGAATAACTGCAGCTTCTCAAATTGTGTGTGTGTGTCTGTGTTGGTAGTGGGGCTTGAACTCAGGACTCCCACTTTTGTGTAGCTTTTTGGCTGAAGGCTGGTACTCTACCGCTTGAGCAATACTACCAGTTTCTGCTTTTTGCTAGCTAATTGGCCATAAGAGTCTCTTAGATTTGTTTGCCTAGGTTGGGTTTGAACCTCAATCCTCATAACTCAGCCTCCTGAGTAGCTAGGATTAAAGGTGAGAGCCACAAGTACCAGCTTCAAACATGTGTTTATAAAACCAAAAACCTGCTGGGCACCAGTGGTTCACACCTGTAACCCTAGCTACTTAGGAGGCTGAGATCTGAGGATCTCAGTTCAAAGCCAGCCTGAGTAGGAAAGTGCATGAGTTCCTTGTCTCCAAAAAAGCTGGAAGTGGAACTGTGGCTTAAGTGGTACAGTAGCTAGCCTTGAGCAAAGGAAGCTCAGGGACAATGCTTAGGCCCTGAATTCAAGCCCCAGGATGGGGGGTGGGCAGGGGAAAGAAAGGAAAAAAAAAAAAAAGCAAGCAAGATGTTTAAGCAGTGTGTGCACCAGGAGGCAGTTAAGTACCACAGGAGGAGTGATAGATCAGGGTGGGCACAGCTGTTCCCTTCAGGCTTTGGTTTTAAGCATTTCAAGCTGTTGCTGCTTTGAAGATTAACAAGGAGCCAGTTCTAAACCTCTGAAGCCAGGAACGTTTTTGTTTTTTGAGCTTATCAAGTGAGGTCTTCGAGTGCATTTCTTAAATATTTACTTTCACATTCTGTTTCCAATGTATTTCATGCAGGACCTCATCAGAAACTCCCCCACCCTAACTAGGACCCCTAAGATGATGTGATACTTGTGGTACTTACATCATACTGAGAAGTAGCCGACAACGCCAGTGTTTGGAAGAACAGCTCACGCATTAAAAGCAGCAATATCCAAATAAGGTGCCAAGCACTGAACTTAGATTTAGACCAAATGATATCTCACAGAGCTGCAGTCAAACGCAGCCCTGGGTCACTGTAATCCTCAGATTGACTTCAGCTTTTCCACTGAGCCTCTTGGTTCTATGCTCTAACACAAAATTTCTAAAAGGTTTGAAGGAAGAAGAGAGGTCAGAGATAAGAGAAAGTATGCTTTTTCATATGCTTGTGTAAAAGGGGCTTAAATTTGTAATAGGAAGTCACAAAGGTGAAATGTCATGAATCATTCCTGCCAAACACTAGGTGAGCCTCATTCCTCTTGCCAAACTCGGCAAAACTGATAGTGAGAAAGAATCATGGGAAGTAGGCTGTGACTTCTGAGTGGGAAGGAAGCTTACAGAAGCACTTGGCCGGAATTAGTAGAGATTCCTTGTAGAAATCAAGAAAAGCTAGGTGTGGGTGGCTCACTCCTGTAATCCTAATCCTACCTACTCAGGAGGCTGAGATCTGAGGATTGCTGTTTGAAGTCAGTTGGGGCAGGGCAGTCAGTGAGACTCTTATCCTCAGTTAACCAGAAAAAAAAAAAGCCAGAAGTGAAGCTGTGGCTCAAGTGGTAGAGTGCCAGACTTGAGTGAAAAAGTAAGGGACAGTACCCAGGCTTTGAGTTTAAGCTACAGTACTCATCCAAAAACAAATGAAGGAGGAGCAGGAGGAGGAAGAAGAGGAGGAGGAAGAGGAAGAATAAGAAGTCAGACTAACCCCTTTGAAACCTTGGCTTCTTAGGACATAAGGCATAAGTAAAAAAAGGAAAATTAAAGGAATTCTATTTCATCAAAATGTTAGAGTCTAGGAATATAGCCAGCCCATTGCGGGAATGCTAGCACTACAAAAGTCAACCAACCATATTATTTTGAGGAAAATATTTGCAAATACTATATCTATTAAGGGACTTGGATCTAGAATAATATAAAGACCCATTAAAACTTCACAGTAACCCAAGACAAATAATTTAAAATAGGCAAAGAACATGAGTAGATAGAAGGCATAAAATTGGCTAATCTGCACATAAAAACACACTTGAGCAGTATGTTCTGGTGGCTCATGCCCTAATCATAGCTACTCAGGAGGCTGAGATCTGAGGATTGTGGTTAGAAGCCAATCCCAGGCAGGAAATCTTCAATTAATCACCAAAGAGCTGGAAATGGAGAGCTATGGCTCAAGTGGTAGTGTCAGCTTTGAGTGAAAAAGCTAAGGGACAGCTCCCAGGTCCTGAATTCAAATACTAGTACACACACAAAATAAGATACTTGACATCATTAGTCAACAGGGAAATGCAAATCAAAATCTCCGAGAGATAGCACTTCCTCTCCACTGGAAATGCTGGAAGAAAAAATATGACAATGGCAGCTAGATCTGGAGAAACCTCCATTCTTACACATTGCTGAAGCAAAACGGTCAGTTGTACTGTAAACCAGTTTGGCAGTTCCCTTGTAAAGTAAACATGGGGTATACCACATGCTATGGTCAGAATGTTCATGTCTCCACTGAATTCCTGTTGAAACCTTCCTCTCTAGAGGATGGTAGTAAGAAGTGTAGATTCCAGTTAGATCATGAGATCTCTCCTTTGATTATATCACTAACTCTCTCAAAAGGAGTGGCAGGCAAAACATTTTTTACTCTTTACCTGACTTCACTGTAACCCCCTGTACATCACCTTTATAGTAACAATAAAAAATATTTACACCAGGTGCTGGTGGCTCATACCTGTAATCTTAGCTACTCAGGAGATCTGAAGATCAAAGTTCAAAGCCAGTCCAGGAAGGAAAGTCCATGAGACTGTTATCTCTAATAAACTACTCAGAAAAAGCCAGAAGTGGCACTGTGGCTCAAATGGTAAGCGCTAGCCTTGAGCAAAAGAAGCTCATGGACAGAGCCCAGGCCCAGAGTTCAAACCCCAGGACCAGCAAACATAAAATAAAATAAAATTTAAATAAATAAATAAATAAAAAGAACAGGGTGGTGGTGGTGTAAGGTGCACAGCTAGAACACAACCAAAAGGGTGCCCTCAGCAGACCCAAAGCTGGACTTCTCAGCTTCTAAAGCTGTGAGAAATAAATGCTTCTGTTTATAAGCATCCAATTTAGTGTTATTTTGAAGCCTAAATGGATCAAGCATCACAGGACTCCCTAATTTTACTCCTAAGTATACATTTGCAAGAGGATTGAAAATATACATAAAACTTTGTATCCATGGGCTGGGGATGCATGCAATTCAATGGGGGGGCACTTACCCTGGGTTTGATTCTCCAGCCTAGAAAAAGCAGACAAAACAAAATAACCAACCAACCAACCAAATAACAACAACAACAACCCACATAACTTAAAACCTTGTGTATGAGAAATATTAGGATAGACAAAGCCAAAGACATAGAAAGTAGATTTGTGGCCATCAGGAGGGGGGTGAGATGTAAAGAGAGAGTGGGTAATAGGCCTAATGGGTGCACTGTTTATTTGGGGGGTGACAAAATATTCTGCAATTAGTAGTGATGGTTGCATGTTTCTGAGAAATCTCACTGAACTACAGTAGATTTTATGGTGTGTGAATTATGCCTCAGTAAAGCTCTAATTTAAAAGCAATGATTCATTTTAAAAAATGAGAAGGGAGAAAAAATAAAGGCTAGATTGTGAAGCACAGATCCATTCTGAGGTCTGGTATAGTGTGGACGTCAAAAGGTCATTAACACAGATACCTCATAACTGAAATCCTAGCTACTGAGGACCGTGGAAGCCATCCAGGACAGGAAAGACCATTAGTCTTTTAACTCTAACTAACCACAAAAGCCAGAAGTGAAACTGTGGCTTAAGTGGTAGAGCACTAGCCTTGAACTAAAAAGTTCAGAGATAGCACCAGACTGTGAGTTCAAATTCTAGTATAGGTGCGCATGCGCGCGTGCACACACACACACACACACACACACACACACACACACACACGTCATTAGCAACTTGGTGCTGGTGGTTCATACCTATAGTCCTAACTATCCAGGAGATGTTTGAAAGCTTCCTGAGCTGACAAATTGGAGACTTTGATCTCCAATTAATCAGGCAAAAGCTGAAAGTGGAGGTGTGGCTCAAGTGGTACAGTACCATTGAGCAAAAACCAAGTGAGCACACAAGGCCCTGAGTTCAAGGCTTAGTACTGATGCATGTGTGCACTCTTATTCACACGCTTGCGCTGGCGCACATGCACTCGCACACACACACACACAAGTTATTAGCAAAGTGATGGGATGTTTTATGGAGAGGAATGTTTTATGGGATTATATGAGAGGCAGAAGTCAACTTGCTTGCTTCCCAGCCAGAAGAAAGAAGGAGGAAATGCCAGAGAAAGGATGGAGAGAGGACAGAAAGTTACACTCTGAGGTTGAAACCCTAACACCATTTGACAGTTGCTGTATGGTAGGCAGCCATGTCATAAAGTCAATGTCCAAAGATTAATCTAGTAATATATATATATGTATGTGTATATAGATAGATAGATAGATAGATACATAGATAGATGCATGATGAAATAGGTACTAAGATTCAGAAGCTTGATTTGGAATCTGTTCACAACTTAGATTGAGAAAGAAAAAAATACAACAACTAAAACACTTTAACTGGTATGTTAAATAATAGAATGAGGTATATAGAAGATTCCAAAAGGATTATTATTTTAAAAAATCCCCCAGGCAGATGCTGGTTGCTCACACTTGTAATCCTAGCTACTCAGGAGACTGAGATCTGAAGATGACAGTTCAGGCAGGAAAGTTTGTGAGCCTCTTAGGCTCTTGACTCTTAGACTCTTGCTCCAATTAACTATCAGAAAACTGGAAGTGGATCTGTGGCTTAAAGTGGTAGAAAGCTAGCCTTGACCAAAAAGATCTCAGGTCAAGCCTCATAACCTCAAAAAATAAAATAAACAAGCAGAGTATTTGTAATGGTCTTTTTTTTGTAATGGTCTTTAAATGTGCTATGCTTTAAATGTACCTTAAATACCCTCAAAATAACCCTGATAGTAGTAGTAGTAATAGTAATAGTTGTTACTATCCTTATTTAATAAAGTTAACTGATGGCTACATTTGTTATCTAGATATATAAATTGTTATAAATCAAACAGCTGGCATTTGCAAGCATTGAGATTAGAATTTAGGCCTAAAAAAGTGGTTAGAAATCCTTCAAAGTTTTTTATATTTAAATGACCAGGAGAACAGGGGAGCAATGAACTGGAAAATGATATTTGTAGATGCTGATTTCAGGGATGAGAGAAAGATGAGGAAATTTTATAAAATGTCTAATTGCTGCTGCTGGAATTATATCCTACAGTAAAACTAAGAGAGCAATTAGATATATAAGCCTGGTGATCTTGGGAGTGGATCAGAAAGCACTGGGAAATCAGTACACAGGTGAGGTATAAGGAATGGCTCAACCCCCTCATTGAGACTAGGGCAGAAGCAGGAAGAAAAGTCATCTAAGGTAACAGAAGGATCAGAGTGGGAAAAATCAGGTTAGTCCAGTAACAGGCAAGCAAAGAAAATAAAGGGAATCAATTTCAAGAAGGAAAAGATTGTGGTCAGCAGTATCGAATGATGCAGAAGAAGACAACAGAGACTGGTGACAATTACTGTTGACCTTGAAGAGGACAGTTCTAGAGTTCCAAGAGGTCCTGGGCAGCAGCAAAACAAGAAACAAGATTGTAATTTGAAGGGACAGCAGAAGCAAAGATGTTGCCCACCCTACCCTCCCCCCCCACAAAAAAAAGAGACCTGAGCATAAGACTCTGGACAATACAAGGGGGAAATGATTTCTTAAAATCAAAACCAAGATTTCTCATTGGGATAATTCCAAAAGATATGAGGGAAATTGGAGTGAACATTGCCAAGCCAGTAGAAATACACAGTAATTTGCAAAGACAGGAAGGGTTAGTGGGAGGCTCTGAATACCCTGTAACAGTGAAAAGGCTGTCAGGATAGAGAAAATTGGGGGTCTAAATGTACTTAAACAAATACCATCAATATTAGTCTGTGAAGAGGGTGGGGCTGGTTGGTTATTGTGCTGCTCAGATGAACTCCCTCCAGGAGGTCGGGATCGGGGTGGGGATGTAAGAAAGGAAGGATGTGATCGAGAAAGATTATTTTGGTTCAACTAGGACAGAGATTGAGAGGCCCATAAGGGAAAGTCACTGGTGACATCATAGGTGCAGTGGGCCCATACTACAGGTGTGCTCAGGGTGGGGCAGGGAATCCACTGGGCCTGAGACAGCCAGTATGGCCAATGCTGTGGGTCACTGGAAGGCCACAGGCCAAGAGGCCAGTTTCTACAGCTGCTTCCATCCTATAATGCAAAACATTACCCCAATTAGAGTTTGTTTGTTAACAAATATTCTAGGCCTCTCTGCTGATTTTACTGGGATTGTTCAGTTGGTTCCTTCTAGTTTCTGGTGGCAGGTAAACTCTTAACTCCCAACCCCCATTCTGAGAATCAATTTCTACCTCTTGCTCTTTGTATTATAAGGCTCTTTTCAAATGCATACAGTCTCTATTCTATCCAAGCCAGAAGTTGCAGTACCACTAAAAGAGCCAAACCAGAAAGTCACCAGCATTTCCAATTACCCTGGGGCCAACTCAGTCCAACTTGACAGGACAAAAGTGCTTTTATCAGCTAGGTCTTAAGAAGGTATTCTCAGGTGACAGAGAACTGGCCAATAGCTGAACATTGCCATCTGGTGCCTGGGAGGTGTCATTGTAAATCTTCTCTCTTCCTTGAATTAATTTCCATTAATAGCTCATGAAGAATTTATTAAGCATTGGAAATGGTGTAAAACAAAAACAAAAACAAAAAAACCTCCTGGTGGAAATTCAGCAATATGGATAATGTTTGCAAGTCTGTATAGTAAGTGAAATAAGCCAGTCACATTTGCACACACACAAAAACAAATAACAGATGTGGTCCAGTTATATGAGGTACTTAAGAGTAGTCAAAATATGGAAAGGCCATTTAGAAGAAGGTGGTTTTGGATGGGCTGGGAGGGGTGAGTGAGATGTTGAAAGAGGTGACATGTTTTATTCATAAACTTCTTTGTTGAATGACAAATCCACTGTACAACTACTTAAAGATAATAATTTTTGAAAAGGTAGTTTCCAGGGGAGAGAAATTGGGGGTTATTGGTGGGTAGCACAATATTATGAATGAATTTAACTGTAAACTGAAAAATGGTTAAGAAGGAAAATATTACGTGTTTTACCCCAATAAAAACTGGATTTTTTTTAAAAAGCTGTGTGCCAGTGGCACATACTTGTAATCCTACCTACTCAGGAGGCTGAGATCTGAGGATCTTGGTTCAATGCCAGCCCAAGCAAGCAAATCTGAGGGAGTCAGATTAATTTCCAACTGACCAGCAAAAAGCTGGATGTGGAGGTATGGTTTAAGTAGTAGAGCATTAGTTGTGAGTGGAAAACCAGGTGAGAGTGTGAAGCCCTGAGTTCAAGCTGTAATACTGGCACAAAAAAAAAAGTTGAAAAAGCTGTTCACTTGGGATCCAGTCTCTCTGTAGGATTGTCTTCTTGGTGTTACCCTATTCCCATATGACCCATTTTTCCTGCTGTAGCTAATTCTCCCCTTATTTTTAGGTCATTCTTCTTGTCCTATTCAGAGACTCTACTGCTCTAGTTGCAAAACATAGAAAATAAGCTGTGTTGATCACACATATTCCTCCACTACCTATTTAATGCAACAGTCTTCTTAAACAAACAAAAAAACCCCACTCACTTGGGATGCGTATGTGTAGGATCCCTATATCTTTAATTCTAAATTACCTCCCACACTTAGGCCAGGCCTCTAAAGCAAACAAGAAGTTATGCCTCTTGGACTTAAAAATAAGTGTTTTTGATTTGAAAGTAATGAAGAAGGAGTAAATGACAGAAAAGCTCTCTAATCTTCCTTTTTGCTCATGATAGCAGAGAAATTCTGCACTGGAAACAAAGTCTAACTCTTGACTCACACTAGAGCCTAGATGTGTTACTGGAGGGAGGATCCATTCGTTTTCTTCCCACAGTTTCTTATCCTTTGAAGTCTAAAACAGCTTTCTTTCATCCTGTCAGTTCTCAGCTATCTCTCCCCCCTCCCCCTTTCTCTTTTTCCCCTTCTCTTTCCTCCCCCTCCCTCTCCTATTTATACTTTCTTTCTCTTCCTCTCCGAGGCAACACCCCCCCACCCCCGCCCCTGCCTGCATCTGTTTCTCTGTCATCTTTCTGTGCCGGGAATTGAACCTGTGCATGCCAGGCAAGTGCTCTACCACTGAGCTATGCTCACTACCCCCCACCCCCACCCCCCAAGCTCTCTGGGTTGGGTGGAGGTGGGATATTAGCTGTTTGCTTGTTTTGTGGTACTGGGAATTGAACCCAGGGCCTCAAGCTTTGCAGAGAAGTGCTCTACCATTCACACCACAACACACCCCTGTTTGTTCTATTTTGAAGATGCCATATAAACTAGAGTTCTCAGCCACCACTTGGAGTTGTTTAATTTGAAGTTTTTCCCACATGATGGGTACCACGTATATCTATAGACGTGTTCTTTTCTTTCTGTCTGTGTGGTGCGTGTGCCTGTCTGTGTGTCTGTCTGTCTCTGTGTACCAGACCTGGAGCTTGAATTCAGAGCTTTTGTGCTCTACCATTTGAGCCACAGCTCTACTTCTGGAGTTTTGTGGTTAATAGGAGATAAGGGTTTCACAGATTTTCTCTGTTCAGGCTGTCTTTGAACCACAATCCTCAAATCTCAACCTCTTGAATAACCAGGATTACAGGTGTGAGCCACCAGCACCTGGCATACCATACTCCCCCCCTTTTCTTAATCTATTCTTTCGGGGGGGAGGTTGTGGGGCTTGAATCCAGGGCCTAGGCATTGTCCCTGAGATTTTTTTTGCTCAAGGCTAGTGCTCTGCCTCTTTGAGCCACAGTGTCACTTCTCCTTTTCTGGGGATTAATTGGAGATGAGTCTCATGGACTTTCCTGCCTGGGCTGGTTTCGAATGGCGATCCTCAGATCTCAGCCCCCTGAGTAGCTAGGATTACAGGAGTGAGCCACCAGTGCCCAGCAATCTATCTTTTATTATAGGTGTCCCAGCTAAGAACTATCAGATGTTAAGGAAAAATCACTTTACTTCCTCAACCCTTTTTAACACTTTACTAATTTTTTTTGGCCAGTCCTGGGGCTTGAACTCAGGGTCATATTCTGGACATTGCCATATCCTGTTTTGTTTCCACCTGCCTGTCCATTCTTCCTTGTTGACTTTTCCTGTAGCTTAGCTTTAAATTCAGCTTGCTCTAGAGCTCTGTCTAGGACCTGTTTTGTTTTCTGCATACATGTCCTCTTCAGCTAATCTCTTCCTATCTTTAGGCTTAATTAAGGTACTATAACTGAAAACCCCCAAGATTTTAGCCCAGATCTGTCCCTTGTGGCTCCAGAATTACAGATCCACCTGTAACAGATACGTTGAACTCTTCATGCAGTGGGATTCAGAGCTTTTTCTCTAATATCTGTTCCTGTTCCAACATTCTTCATCTCATCAAGTGTTACTATTATACCTATTTGCTCAAACAAACAAACAAACAATCAGCCCTGATTTTTCCACTTCCCTGAACTGCCTTTCTCCAGTGACTAATTTAGCACTGAGTTCTGTTATTCTGTCTCTAAAATGGATCCAAATGGATTCACCTCTCTCCATCTCCACCATCCCTCCCTAGTCTTCCCTCTTTATTCAGTGGCTCCTAATTGCTCCATCAACTCCTCCCCCTCCAATCCATTACCTAATCCAGTATCTAGGATAAGCCTCTATCTCAATACTTTACTCTCTTCTTAGGAGCATTAGCAGCTTCATCGCACTTAGAATGAAACTCAAAGTTTTTGCCACAGCTTGAAAGACCTCCCATATTCTGACCTGCTCCACTCCTCTGACCTGCTGGCTGTGTCCATCAGACAAAACCCTATTTTTCCATCTTAGCACATACCATTCTTCTTGCCCTGGAGCTTCTCCGTGTCTTTCTGTTTCTCAGCTCAGAACTGTTTTACTTCCCAGTTACCTTCTATCCTTGGCTACTTTTGTTTGGTATAAGACATCAGATATTTGAAATGATCACATATTTGTTCATTTATCTCCATGCCCTTTCCATCACTGGAGTGTGAGCTTCTTTAAACAGAGGAACTCCAGGTACATGCACTCTTAGAAGGCCATTAGAGCCTAGACTAGGAGCGACACATTGCTGTTTCTTGGGCCCACTGGTGTAGATACTAGTGCGACATCTTTGAGAGCTGAGCCATGAGCAAGTGTATCATTGTGCAGAAGTGGCCTGTTCTCATCTTCCCATTCACCTCCACTGTCCTTCAGTAGTCTCTCTGGCCCCTGCCAACCTACTCCTAAGTTCCACTAACTGAAATCATCAGGACATAGCCCTCTGACATACTCTAACAGACATCCAAACCCCTTGTGCCTGCACAAGATGTCCTCTTGTCCATCAGGCAGAATGGGTGTTCCTGCTCCCATCAAAGCATAGTCTACCTGAACCTGCATCCCCTTCCCCAGGAGTCTCCATCCATCGGAGCTTCAGATTCCCTAAGAGTCTCCATCCATCGGAGCTTCAGATTCTCTCCTTAACACAGACTTTTATTGGGGGGGCATCTGCTTGTGGGGCCTGAACTCTGGGCCTGGGCACTGTCCCTCAGCTCTTCATGGCTAGCACTCTACCAGTTGAACCACAGTGCCACTTCTGGCTTTTTCTTCTTATGTGGTGCTGAGGAATTGAACCCAGGGCCTCATGCACGCAAGGCAAGCACTCTACCACTGAGCCACCTTCCCAGCTCTTAACACAGACTTTTGTTCCTGTGTTAGTACCAGAGCTTGAACTCGGGGCTTCAAGCCCTCATTTTGGCTTTTCCTACTTACACTGGTGATGTACCACTCAGGCCACTTCTCCAGTCTAGTTTGTTTTCTGGTTAATTGGAGATAGAGTTCGTTGGAGTTTTCTGCCTGGGCTGGTTTTGAACTGTGATTCTCACATCCCAGTCTACTGAGTAGTTAGGTGTGAGCCACTGGTACCTAGCCTGACTTTTTTTTTTTTTAAAATAAGGTTTATTAATGCTTATACATAATGGGGTCGCAGAAAATAACTTGGCTATAATTGAAGAGGCTGGACACAGGCACTTACTTCTCTGCTGAGGAAATAAGGAAACAAAGTTGCAGCTTGTTAAACTGTGTTTATGGGAAGCCACTGTTCATACTGAGCAAACCAATATGGAGTTACTAGAGTAAGAACCCATGGTTCTAATCAAACAACTTGAAATGTCAAAATGATTTTTCTAAAACACAGGAGAAACACACCACCATTAGACTGGATTTGATTTATCTGAAGAAGCACAAGGGCATCTCCTGTTAAAATAACAACAAAACCCCTTTGGGAAGCTGAGTGCCCGAGGCTCAAACTTTTAATCCTAGTTCTCAGGAGATGAGAAAAAGAAGTCTTCAAATAGAATCTTCTTCAGTCTTCAAATTAGATCTTTCTATAGCTAGATTATGAAGGTCGCGCTTGGGTGGGAGAGGCTATACTTTAAAAGATAAACACATAAAATCAGAATTAAAGAAAAATAGGGGCTGGGATGTGGCTTAGTGGTAGAGCGCTTGCTTAGCATGCATAAAACCCTGGGTTTGATTCTTCAGCACCACATAAACAGAAAAAGCCGGAAGTGGAGTTGTGGCTCAGGGGGCAGAGTGCTAGCCTTGAACAAAAGAAGCCCAGGGACAGTTCCCACACCCTGATTTTCAAGTCCCAGGATTGCAAAAACAAAACAACAAAAAAGAAGAGTAGTAATACTGCATGGAGAATGACATTGTTCTACATATAAAGTGAAGACAAATGAAGAAAAGGTTGTGAGACTCTTATCTCCAATTAGCCATCAAAAAACCCTAAGTGGAGGTGTGGCTCAAGTGGTAGAACACTCGCCCTGAGTAAAAAATCCAACTGAGAACTTGAGGCTCTGAGTTCAAGTCCACAACAACAATGAGAAATACCAGGTACTGGTGGCTCACACCTATAATCCTCAGGAGGCCGAGATCTGAGAATCTGAAGTCAGCCCAGACAGGAAAGTGTATGAGACTCCCAAGCATCAATTAACCACCAAGAAGCCAAAAGTGGAGCTGTGGGTCAAGTGGTAGAGAGCTGTCCTGGAGCAAAAAAAAAAAGCTCAGGGACAGTGCCCAGGCCTGCCCAGAACCAGCACCCCTCCCCTACCTGCACCCCCCAAAAAAGAAAGAAGAGAAAAACCCTTTGGGAAAGAGGACATAGTCTAGTGGTCGGTTAACTATGTTATGTTTAATCCCTCCCCAAATGATAATAAAAGATAATTTTTAACAAATTTTGAGAAGATCCTGGAAAAAGCTGTTTAGAGCTTTAATGTTTCTACTTGGGTATCTTTTTCAATTTTTTCTTTAACAAGCTTCGAATGAGGAGCCGTTGTAGAAATATGTGGGTAAAGTACTGGCAGACGAGGACCAAGTTACACACGATCATCCTGGTGTTGACTCTGCCTTTAATGAAAATGACAGTTCTTGTCTCCTAGCTACAAGAGATGCCTTCCACCAGCAGCAACCTATGCCTTACTTTAGGCAGAAAAGGCACATATAGATAATTTTTCTTGTGCCTTGACTCCTTTTTTTTTTTTTTTTTTGGGTCTGGTCGTGGGGTCTGAACTCTGGGCCTGGGCACTGTCCCTCAGTTCTAAAGCTCAAGGCTAGCGCTCTACCACTTGAGCCACAGCGCCACTTCCGGCTTTTTCTGCTTATGTGGGGCTGAGGAATTGAACCCAGGGCCTCATGCATGCAAGGCAAGCACTCTACCACTGAGCCACCTTCCCAGCCCATTCATTGGCTCTTGGTTGCACTTAGCTCAACACAGTTCTGAAGTAAAAGCAGCCAAGGCTGGGATGGCAAGTTCTGCTCCTTCAGAGCCTGCTCAGACAGGTCATCCGAACAACTAGCCTCACACAGCCAACCATTCCAGAACATCCCCTAAAATCCTGATGACTTCTGTAAATGTATTCTGTAAATATATTCCATGGGGATCCATTGCCAGGGTCCACTTTCACTTGACAGCTGCTTCTTACAAAGGATCCTGAAGGGAGTGTCACACCTTCACCTTTCCTAATGTCTGGGCAGATTTGACACTGATGGTCCATTCCTTAGAACCTTCTCCTTGGTCTTCTATTGGGCAAAAGAATTAAACTTGTGCATTCCTGGGGCTCACACCTGTAATCCTAGTTACTCAGGAGGTTGAGATTTGAGGATCAAGGTTTGAAGCCGGCCTGGGCAAGAGAGTCCTTGAGACTCATTTCCAATTAACACCAAAAAGGCCAGAAGCAGAGCTGTGCCTCAAGTGGTGGAGTGCTAGCCTTGAGTGGAAAAGCTAAGGAACAGCTCCCAGGCCCTGAGTTAAAGTCCAATGCATGTGCATGTTTGCATACACGCACACCTCAAACCCTGCTATGGCCCAAGAGCCCTGACTGACTCCTGTGCACTCTGCTGGCTCCATCTTTTTATATGCTCTCTCCATTGGACATTTCTTTTGCCACCTGTAATCAGATTTCCCCCTACCTCAGGGCTGTTGTACAGGGATTCCTCTACCTAGATGGCTCTCGGGTCCCTGGGACCAATAGGATATTATGATTGGCAAACAGGCCCTGCTCACAGCTGGCCTAGACTAGTTCTTCTCAATGTGTTATTCCCAAGTCACAGCCTAATTGTCAACCAGAAAAAAAAAAACTAGAAATACAAACTGTCACCAGGTGCCCATGGTTCATACCTCCTAACTACTCAGGAGGCTAAGATCTGAGGGTTGCAGTTCGAAGCCATCCTGGGCAGGAAAGTCTGTGAGACTATTTCCAATTAACTACAAAAAACCAGAAGTAGAGCTGTGTCTCAAATGGTAGGGCGCTAGCCTTGAGCAAAAGAAGCTCAGGGACAGTTCCCAGGCCCTGAGTTCACGCTCCAGGACTGAGAAGGAAGAAAAAGAAAAGAAAAAGAAATACAAACTCTCAAACCTCATCCCATACCCTCATCCCTGGAGTTGGAAGCTCCAGGGTAAAGTTCTGAGATTGTTTTGTTGAGACCTCTAGATGATTCATATGGTTTGAGACTTCTAGTCTATATGTAGCATCCATGTAAGCGTCCTGCGTCTCCGTTCCAGGAGGAGGCAGCAGGTGCTGGGAATTTAATACTCCTGGAGAGACTTCCTAACTAATGAGGGATGGGAGTGATGGATAATGTATTGGCTTCTACTTGTGAGAGGCTTGGGTGTTTCATAAAGTCTCCCTATCTCTTGTGGGACAAAGCCCAGTTATTCAGTGGTTCATTTGCTCATTAGTGACCCTTTGTTAGTATTGGTTTTCCTCCTGCTATGGGAGCAAGTTGTTATAAAAAAAAAAAAAAGAGAGCCTGACCCTTGAGCTATTTCTTTTTTCTTTTTTTGCCAGTGATAGAGCCTGAATGCTGTCCCTAGTGCTCTACCCCTTGAGCCACAGCACCACTTCTGGCTTTTTCTGCTTAGGTGGGGCTGAGGAATCGAACCCAGGGCCTCATGCCTGCAAGGCAGGCACTCTACCACTGAGCCACCTTCCCAGCCCTGTTCTCTCCTTCTTGTTTTGCCATGTAACTGTTCTCTCCCTGCTTGCCCAGGTTCCTGTCTTGATCCCACCCACCTTGAATGCAGCCAAGGGGCTTCTCTTTAGATGCCAAACAGATAGGATCACTCAACTTTGAAATTTTAGCTTCTGAACTCATAAGTTAACTAGACTTTTCTTTTAGAAACACCCAACTTCTGGTTATTTTGTTACAGTAACAGAAAGAAACAAGATGTCTCCCTTTCCTACTCCTTAACAACACGTTCTAGGATCACTTCTTAAATAAATCACTTACGCCTAAACCCTTGTCTCATTTACTGTTGTGGGGCAAACTCACACAAAGACACAATGGAAATACTCCTGTAAAGGATGCTTTCCTTCACTCCTGAATTATATACATTTACCCTGTTGTATGCTCTTTGTCACATTCGTTTGCATCATAGCATTTTTTACAGTCTATATAGTTAGGTTTTTGCTATTGCTTTGATTAACATATATCATCCCACCTGGATGGAAGATTGCCTTTTCTTTTTTCTTGTTTTGAAGATTGCCTTTTCTATATCCTCCTGAAATCTAGTTTGTCCTCAGCACCAGTGCCAAGCACAAATATAGACACCTAATAAATGTTGGCAGACCCAAAGTGGACAGATGAATAGGAACCTTTTATTCATGGCTTGTTCAAGACTTATCTGAGAAATCCTCAGGTGTTTGCCATCTTTGTGTGAACCACATTTCTGCATATTTTTCTTTTACATTCCATCTAAGACCTTTACAAAGTCTTCATTATATGTGTAGGACAATGCCATTCTCCATGTAATACTACTTCTCTTCCTTAATTCTGAAATTTGTGTATTTGTTTATCTTTTAAAGTATAGCCTCTTTCAATTTGTAGCCTTGAGCAAAAGATGCTCAGGGACAGTACCTAGGCCTGGAGTTCATGCCCCAGGACTGGCAAAAAATAAGTATAGTCTCTTCTATTCAAATATAGCCTTAAAAATCTAACTATAGGAAAGTCTCCCGTTGTAACAATGCCTTTTATCTTCAAACACCAATATTCTTTCAAGTCAATGAAGGATATAAGAGAATTGTGGATGTGGCAGTATCTGAGTTTGAACTCAGAGCCTCACACCTGTTCATTCAGCTAGTACTCTACCAACTGAGCTATACCTTCAGCTTGGCTTTTTGCTTATTATTTCGGAGAGAATGCCTCTCAAAGGTGTTTTTCTTCTGGGTTGGCTTTGAATTTTTATCCTCTGGATTGCAGCCTTCCAAGTAGCTAAGGTTATAGGTGTAAGCCACAAATACCCCAGGTTTTGTGTTTTTGTTTTTGTTTTTAATCGGGTTTGTATTCTTGACCTTCTCATATGTAAAGGAGGTGGGCATCTGAATATATATGAAGTCATTTTTCACTTCTGAGAATTGTTAGGAGGATGTGGACTGGAGCTTTGTTGGCTTTCTACTTTAATACACTAAAAATAGATCCAAAGCTTTATCTCTAGCCCCTAAGAACCTGTTTCTTCAGGAGCTCTAAATAGCGGTTCGGAGCTTATGTTGTGTGGGTTTTGTTTCTTGGCAAAAATCTTTCAAATTAATAATAGAAAAGTCCCAATATGTCCTCCAATCTCTCCCATCCCCAAACCAGAGCAGAATCATTTCCTACATTAGGCTCATCTAATGTTTTATCTGATTTAATTTTTAATATTTTGGATGATGACTTTCACAATTTGCCTGAGGAGGCCATTTCATAATTTAATATTTATCTTCCAGATACGGAGTGTTTCCAGTAATCAACCTGAATTTTTAAATCTCATTTTGTTCTCTTGGAGATGAAGCACTTCGTCCCTGCAGAAGGCAAACATTTGCAAATATGCTATCTGTATTCACAGACTCAAAGTAGGCAATCGATTTCTTCAGTCTTCAAGGAAATCCATGCCTTGAACTACTGATATTCATTGCTTTCCTGAAAACCTAGCATTTTTTTGATCCTTTTATTAGCTACTTGAACTTTCTCTTAAAAAATCACTTATTGGCATATTTGTGTTGGTACTAAGGCTTGAACTCAGGGCCTAAGGGAGATCCCTTAGCTTTTTTTTCCCTTCAAGGCTAGCACTCTACCACTTGAGTCACAGCTCCACTTCCAACTTTTTGGTGGTTAATTGGAGATAAGAAGCTGACAGAAGCTGGGCACTGGTGGGCAGTTCAAAGCCAGCCAGGGCAGGAAAGTCTTTGAGATTCTTATCTTCAATTAACCACCAGAAAACCAGAAGTGGCACTGTGGCTCAAGTGGTTGAGTGCTTGCCTTGAGTTGAAGAGCTCAGGGACAGCGCCCAGGCCCAGAGTTCAAGCCCCATGACCCCCCCCCCCCCACACACACACACACACACACACACACACACACACACACACAAGCTATGATCCTCAGATCTCAGCCTCCTGAGTAGCTAGGACTGTAAGTATGAGTGAGCCATTGATGACTTTTTTTTAAAGATTTTTTTACATTGCGACTTTTTTTTAAACAGTGGCAGGGGATGTGTAATGTGAGGGATTAGGGAGCTGGTACACAGGTTTCAGGGGGTAGCAGGGGCACTGGCATCCACCCAGGAGTGGCACAGGGGCCCATGGAAAGCTGTCATGGGCTTCTCTGTGGAAAGCAGAGAGGCCAAGTGCATGTGCAGAGTGGGGGAAGTTGAACCCTGAGCACCCATGATCTCTTTGTGGACTGAAATAATGAAAACCAGGATGGATTACAGAGACGTTTAGAGAGTAAACTCGGAATAACATTTATCAAAAGGAACTGCAGGAAATGGAAGCAAAAGTTTTTTTTCTTTATTGGTGCTTTAGTTTTCCTTTCTTCTTGTCTTGTTTGTTCATTTATCTGTCTTTGGGAGGGTAAGGGGAGTCACAAAAATGGAGGGACAAAAGGTGAGCAAATGCAGCAGTGGTACTCACTAGACAGTGTGCTGAACATGAGCTATACAGTAGGTGGGGATGGGAGGGAAAGACTGGGAGAAAGTAAGGGAAGGGATGAAAGCCCCCAAAGGAAATGTACTCTTTATCTGCCTTATGAAAACGTAACCTCTCTGTACTTCATCTTTACAATAACAATTTAAAAAGTTAAAAAAAAGAACTTGGCCAAAATGGGAGATAAACAGATGTAGGCTGTAAGAAAGCTGGAAGGAATCCCAGACCTCCTGGGTCTTCAGCTTGGATCATAGGTGGAACAGGAAGCTCCCCTTTAGTGCTACCAGGAGCAAGACCGGGTTCTGTCAGGGAAATGTGAATTCAGATCTGACAGGTAGAGTCTGGTGGTATCTGAAATACCCAAGTGGAGATGTTGAAAAGCCACTAAACACATGGATCTGGACCTCAGAGGAGACAGCAGGGCTGGAGGTATGCACTTGAGGGTCATTGTACTAAACACATACACACACACACACACATTCATAGCTGCAATTATGTGATATAGATATATTAGCAAATATTAGCATTGCTCCTTAAGACAAGTGGATTATGAGATTACCTAAACAGAAAGCATAGATGTTGAGGGAAGCACCCTGGAGCTCTCCAAGAAGAGGTCAGATAAACTCCGCTCAGGTGGCTCATACCTGTAATCCTACCTACTCAGAAGGCTGAGGATCACCTGGGCAGAAAATTCCATGAGACTCTTATCTCGAATTAACCTGCAAAAAGCTGGAAGCTGGTAAGTGGCTTAAGTGCTAGAGCACTAGCCTTGAGTGAAAAGCCACAAAGCCCTGAGTTCAAGATCCAGTACTGGCATCCCCCCCAAAAAAAGAGGTCAGATAGAGGAAAGGTCACCCACAAAACTGACTGAAAAGCCACCAAAGAGATGAGAAGAAAAGGAGAGCCAGGTTCCTGTGGCTTATGCCTATAATCCTAGCTACTCAGGAGGCTGAGATCTGAGGATCACAGTTCAAAGGCAGCACGGGCAGAAAAGTCCCTGGGAGACTTTTATCTCCAATTAACCACTCAAAAATCGGAAGTGGCTCTGTGGCTCAAAGTGTTAGAGTGAGCCTTGAACAAAAGAGCTCAGGGACAGCTTCCAGGCCCTGAGTTTAAGCCCCATGACTAAACAAGAAAAGGAGGCCAAGGATAGAGGATGTTTCAAGACCATATGTGTTCTATAAGTTCAAGATCTAATAGATATCTCTTAATTTTTGTCCCTTTTTATCCAGGCTCTCCGAGATTGTTTTAATTTTTACTTACTACTTTTTTTTTTTTTTTTGGTCCGGTAGTGGGGCCTGAACTCTGGGCCTGGGCGCTGTCCCTCAGCTCTTCAGCTCAAGGCTAGCGCTCTACCACTTGAGCCACAGCGCCACTTCCGGCTTTTTTCTTTTTGCTTATGTGGTGCTGAGGAATCGAACCCAGGGCCTCAGGCATGCAAGGCAAGCGCTCTACCACTGAGCCACCTTCCCAGCCCTACTTACTACTTTTTTAAGTGTATTTAAATACTATCACAAAAATAACTTATATCAGGTTATTTATTTATTCATTTATTTAGGTTCTGGGACTTTAACTTAGGGCCTCAAGCTCTCACTTGGCTTTTTCATTCAAGGCTGATGCTCTATCACTTGAGCCACTTTAGACTTTTTTGCTATTTAATTGCAGATAGGTGCTCCTCAGCCTTCTGAGTAGCTAGGATTATAGGTATGAGATGCTTTATACCCAGCTCACTGGGCAATTTGTAAAGTGCAGTCATTCTTTGATGATCATTTTGGAGGCTAAGACATGCAAGATGAAGAGCCCAGAGGATCTGGTGTCTGGTGAGACAGCTCCTGCTGTGATTCCAACCTGGTGGGTGAGGAAGGTTGAGCTCCTTTGGGATCCTGGAGATGGAGTCCCGGACCTCATTACTGCTGTCTTCAATACCATCACAGTGGGGGTTAAGCTTCAACACCCAGGATGAGACCTCTCATCGGAAGTGCTTGGGACCAGAAGTGTATCAGATACTCTGTTTTGATCATTTGTTTTTCTGATTTGCATAGACTTTACAGGTTGAGAATCCCTAATGTGAACAACCCCAAATCTGAAATTCTTCATGTAAGTTCTCAAAAAGTTCCAGATTTCAGAACCTTTTAGATTTGTCTTTTCAGCATAGGAATGTTCAACCTGGATGAATTTGGGGGACACACAAACATTCAGACCACAGCATTACCTACAATGGAAAAACACTTCACCGCACATTGCTCTCTGAATGCTGATGAATGCCATTCCTATGCAAAAGTCCTGGGGTTTATTTAGTATCATTTCCTACAGAGAGAGAGTGTGTGTGGGAGAGAGAGAGGGAGGGAGGGAGAGAAAGAGAGAGAGAGAGAAGAGCATGCTGTGGGCAATCTTCTCAAGGGCAAAGAAGAAATGGAAAACCAAGCAAATTCTTACTGAAAACTTGATGAGCTATGCCAATTGATCAGGATAGAGTAGGGAAATAGATTGTCTCTGTTTTGCATTTAGGACTTTGGAGGTTGTGAGAGACTGCTGTGGTATAAATTCTATAATATTGGATAGACTTTAGGACCTACACATTGAGAATATTTTAGCATCAATAATTCATAACTCAACCCATCAGGGAGCACCATTGGGGAGACCTCGAGGAGAGGTTCTTTCCATGTCTGGATGATGCTTGTTTGGGGTCAGAACAAGAACAGGTATAGCTTGATTTTTGTCATTTTTAATCTTGGATTCAAGTTTGTGAACACACACACACTGCTTCTGGGGCTTGAACTTCAGCACTCAGAGCCTGGGCACTGTCCCTTACTTTTTACACTTAAGTCTGGTACTCAACCACTTGAGCCACAGCTCCACTTCTAGCTTTTCAGTGGTTAATTGGAGACAAGAGTCTCATGGACATTCCTGCCCAGACTGGCTTCAAACCTTGATCCTCAGACTTCAGCCTCCTGAGTAGCTAGGATTACAGGAGTGAGCCACTGGCACTGGCCTGGTTTGTTTTGTTTTGTTGCCAGCTATCAACACTCTCCTCTGTATTTGTTTGTAGTTATTACAGCAAGGATTATGAAAACTAGATAGCACAATCAGCTTGCAGACATTCCGATAGCTGCAAAATAGCTTTTTCAGTGTTATTTTGATGATGCCTGCTGAAGAGCACATGCTCACTATGTATTCTGTAAATAACCGAATAAATGTGAGATCATCTTCACTCATTATTCTTTAAATGATGAAGAGCCTTCCAGACCCTGATGGATCCTTTCCCCTCTGTCTCCTGTTTGCCCAAGCTGGGCAAAAGGCAGCTGAACCCTTTGCAGACATCACACATCAGGAGGAGGCAAGGCTCAAGCCAGAAGAGCCAATGATCAGCTAGGACTTGCAATCCATGGACACTCAGGAAATGGCTCCACCTTCCAGATGACTGAGTGCCATCCATGTATTGCAGTTCACAGTCCCTGAGCTCCTGCTTTCAGGGCTCTATCATGAATTAGTTAAGGTCACTGTCCTGCTCACTGGCTGCATCCGAGACTAATACATTCCCACACACTGGACAAAAACCAAGTTTATTTCCTCTCTGAATGAAGAATGAAAGGGATGACATTGACAATTATGAAGCATGAAGCAATTTCTTGAAAAGCAGTGTCATAAATCAGCAAAGGTCCAGTTTAGAAAGGCTGAGAGAACAAAGCATAAGGTATGGTTTTGTGATAAATAACCCTTGTCTGACTTGTCTAATTTCCTTCGAAGCTGATGCAGAGGCCTAGTGAAGGAAAGAGAATAATAAATTAAACACACTTTTAAACCTACTGAAACTTTCCGTTTTGTCTTGTATTATAATTTAAAACAAGAAAATATCCCTGAGGTCGTTATATTGGTAAGATTAACTTGTAAAGAAAATGATTGTCAGCCACATTGTAAGTGTGTTTCAAAGGGATTTTGAAAGGATTATGTTTTCCTGGCTCTACCTTCACTTACGGAAAAATGTTTATTGAAAACATATGCTTAGCCGGTGCCAGTGGCTCATACCTTTAATCCTAGATATTCAGGAGGCTGAGATCTGAGGGTCAAGATCCAAAGGCAGCCTGGGCAGGAAAGTCCCTAAGACTCTCATCTCTAATTAATCACAGAAAAAGCCAGAGGTGGCACTGTGGCTCAGGTAGTAGAGTACTAGCCTTGAGCAAAAGAAGAGCTCAAGGACAGCACCGAAGCCCAGAGTCCAAGCCCTAGGACTGGTGTACATGTGCATGCAGACACACATACATACACACACACACACACACACACTTTTCAGGCATAGACTTAGATGTTATCGACATAAACCCAGAACAAAATAGATAAAATCCCTATCAGTTTAGACTAAAGTGACTCCAGAGAGAAAATATACATAGGTTTATTAGATAGTGTTAAATGTTAAAGAGGAAATAATGGGTCTAGGAATGTACCACTTAAACAGAAAAGGCCAGAAAGTGGCCCTGTGGCTCAAGTGGTCAAGTGGAGTGCTAGCCTTGAGCAAAAAGGAGCTCAGAGACAGTGCCCAGGCCTTGAGCTTAAGCCCTAGGACTGGAAAAAAAAAAGAGGAAATAAGGCATAAGACAATAGAAAATGTTGACAAGGGGGTTATAATTTTAAATAGAAGGGCTATAGGAAGGCCTTATGAAAAATATGGCATTTATGTAGATAGTTGAAGAAGAAGGGGTCGGGTATAATGGCTCATGCCTGTAAGCCCAGCTAACCTGAAAGACATAAACAGGAAAAATTGAGCTTCAATTGCAGCCAACTCAGGATAAAATGTTAGTGAGCCATTATTTCAAGGAAGCCAGGTATGGTGGTTCATATATATAATCCCAGATATCCAGGGGTTGGATTAGGAGGAATGTGGTCTTAGCAAAAGCTAGAGACCCTATCTGAAACATAACTAAAGCCAAAGGGCTGAGGTTGTAGCTCAAATGGAGGAGTACCTGACTACTAAGTTTGAGGCCCTGAGTTCAAACTATATTGGAGGGGGAGAAGAGTGAGGGGAGTGGGGGAGGAAGAGAGAATATACTCAATGTTCTGCACTACAGCTAGAGCTTAGTGTGACCAGAGAATTCCCAAGCAGCAAATCATAGCAATTTCCTGATTTGGGCTATGACTTGGGTTGTTCAGTACTGGTTAGTAGTTTTTTTTTTTTTAATTTGGGGGTGATATTCCATGATGTAAGTCTTGATAGGAGATAGAACCATCTTAGCCCCACCCTTTTAATGGGGAAGAGGCCCCTTCCCCACTTCCCAGTCAACAGGGAGCAGGTAGCCACAGAGGAAAAGCCAGGCCCAGGCAGGGCAGTAGGGGGGGGAGAGCCTACTGCCAGTGTTGCACCAGCAGTGGCCCAGCCCTACCCAGAGTGCCCTGCAGTGGCAGGATGGGCATGCCTTCCTTCAGTTCCTCCATGTTCTGAGTCCAGTTCTCCAGTGTTCCTGCCTTCTGTACTGGAGTCAGGAGTCTCCAATGAAACCAATAGAAAATTCCTTTTGGAAATGGAGGCATGGCTCAAGTGGTAGAATGCCAGCCTTAAGGGGAAAAAAAAAAACCTAAATGAAAACATGAAGCCCTGAGTTGAAGCCCCAGTATAACCACTCACACACGCACACACACACACACACACACACACACACACACACACACTCATGCATGAATGCACATACACGTGTGCGCAACAAAGACACGCTTTTTTTTTTTTTTGTAATGGCAACCAGATTTACTTCTTGGGTCCTCAAGCTTAAAATATTGACTGATACTGATAGAATTTGGGGTTATAATGACCCCCCCAGCTAATAAATTGTAAAAAGCAGACAAATATGAGGAAGAAGAACATCCATTCAGTAGTGGTTCACTCATGGTTCATTTCTATGGGCTGGCCCTCAGCAGCTAGCTGACACGTTAGTGCAAGGTGGCCGTTCCTGCTTCCAGAGAGGCCCCAGCACATCCTCCTGCCCCACGCAGCCTTTGGGTGAGACCCTGGCACTCCTTCAACAAGAGTTTCCCTCTTCTGTTGAATCTATGCTCATGTAGTAGCCACTTTTAACCAATAAAATGTGGCAGATGTGATGAATAATTTTCAAGACTGAGGCTTCATGGTGGGCACCAGCGGCTGCATAAGAGACCTCATTTTGCTGGAGAGATGGGCCAAGTGAAGCCCCAAAACTTTTCATGTTCTCACTCAACTCAACTCCCACCTAAATGGCAGTCCCATGAGTGAGCCCAGCTCATGCCCTCAGCCCACGCCAAATTCCTTATCTACGGAATCATGAACACGTTAAATGGTTAAATGATGGAGTCTTAAGGCTACTAAATTTGGGGGGTGTCCATTACATAGCAGACTATATTACTGGACTAGAAAGGTACTGTGTCAGTAAAAGGTTTTTTTTTTCATAGTACCTCGATTTGAGCTCACTTGGCTTCTGTGTGCAGCTGGTGCTCTACCACTTGAGCCATACCCCAGTCATATTTTTTGCTTGATATTTTGGAGATAGAGTCTTGAGGTCTTTCTGCCCAGATTGGCTTGTCTCAGTCTCTGTCTTCTAAGTAGGTGGGATTATAAATATAAGCCATGGTGCCTGGCCTGGTTTTGTTTTCTTGGGGTAGAGAGTCATCATCAAATTGGAAATCATATGTATATGCATATGCATATGTATATGTGTATGTGTATGTATATGTATCTCAAACTGCTAGACCTCTGGCACTGTACTGCTTTCAGTGAACTTAGATCTGGTGGCCAGGTAGGAAAGCCCTGGTGGAGGGTAGCAAGGCCTCCTGGAGGGCCCTTACTTGGATTTTGCTAGGAGAGCAAATCTAGCCCTCTTGAGTGGAATTAGTCTTGCAGGTTTCTTGAGCCCAGGCACTGCACTGGCTGAGCAGCATGGTGGTGACGCCTATTGCTTCCCTTTGAGGAACTGCGCTCTCTTGAACCTTTCATACATTCCAGCCATATTCGATTATTCCTCTTCAGTCCATCACTGCCTTCTACCAGATGCAGATGTGCCTGGTATGTCTGCGCATGCTCCTCCCTGGGCACCCTGCCAATCAAACCTTACAGCAGGGGCAGCTACATGGAATTTCCCCTTCGGCCAAATGGAACACAGGCCTCCTTCCATCCCCAGCAGCAGGTATGTGTAAGATAAACAAGGCCTCCCACACACATCTCTCCTGCACTGGGGAGCAGCCAGGGAACCCACAGCGGACCTCTACGCCTCCGAGAGGAGCCAGGGTCTTGAAAATGGGGCACTGAACTCTCCTAAAGGGCCTGGGGTCCTCTGGTTACAGAGAGATGGGCGCAGCCTCTCCCCTTTTTGGTAAACCACGGCTGTATTAGCATTCGATACCGCATCTCATTAAAAGTTCCAGATTGATTGAGAGCCTTCCCAAGGAAAACTCTGGAATGCGGTGTTTAAATGACCCTGGCAAGGAATGGTAACATTGACAACACACACCCCTGCCTGCTCCACTGAAATGAACTCACACTGCTGTAGCTTCCAATATTGTTGTGGATAAGTCCCCAAAAATGAACTCATCAAGTTGAAGAGCTTTTTAGGTTATTGATCTATGCTAACCTTAATTTATCTTTAGCAAATGTCATGTATTGATTTGGCTTAGAGAGGAAAGGCTTTTTTGAAGAGTATAATGTACTAACACTGAAGGAATTATACATTGAAGCGTATATCATCCTATCGAGAGTAGACGCGTATCATTTAAACACTATTTTTTTTAAATTAAGAGTAATTCAAATGTTTATCAATAAGAGTTTGGTTAAATAAGTGATGATGCTTCCACATTCTGAAATACTATACAGCTGTACAAAAGGGAAAGGCAACCAGGTAAGAAAACATATTTCCCATCTACGTTAAGTTAAAAAAGACAAAGTTTGGGCTGGGAAGGTGGCTCAGTGGTAGACTGCATGCTTTGCATGCATGAGGCCTTGCGTTCGATTCCTCAGCACCACATAAGCAGAAAAAGCCTGAAGTGGCACTGTGGCTCAAGTGGTAGAGCACTAGCTGAAGAGCTGAGGGACAGCGCCCAGGCCCAGCGTTCAAACCCCATGACCAACAACAACAAAAATAAGGCAAAGTTCATAAAAATATGCCTTTTGCATATTTCCACTGCCTTTACATACTGCAAATATGCATAGTTGCAGTTTTCTTGCTTTAAACAATCCTGGAACCAAGTATATGTAAGATAGTTGGGAGCGTGCTTACTTGTTGAGTGTCAGAACTGAGGGAAGTGTGAGACACTGGCTGCTGCGCTTTCACCATGGAACCTTTTATATATTTTTGTTTTGGCTCATGGGAATGTATTGCTTATTTAAAGGATGAAATTAAGAATAGATTAGAGCAAAGCTTTAGTAATTCAGGTCCCACACATTGTGCATTGAGATGAGGTGAACAGGGTAAATGCTGTGGAGTTAGCTCTTCATTCTGTGGGGAGAGGGAGGTGAGAGAGTTTGCCAGAGGAACCGCCATGGTTCCAGCTCCTGTGAAGGTGGGGATGGGGAGTAGAGGAGGCTTCTCCTGGCCTCAGCTTTATCAACACTGGAGGCATATGCATCAGCCAGCACCTAGACAGGAGAGAGATAGTGATATACTAGCCAATCTAGGCTTTTAGGGGATCGCAGTGCATGAGTGAGGAGCAGGCAGAAAGATGGGGGTGACAGGGCACACAATGTCACATGATTTAGAGGGGTACCCAGGGGGGCAGGGAGCCTGCCATGGGGAGGGTTTGTTGGGTCCCCCCAGCAGTATGGAGGTTGGCAGAGATTAGCAGGGGTTGGGTAGGAAGGACCAGGGAAGGACGTTTCAGAGAGAAGACCCCAGAGTCACTGTCCTCCTGGCTTGGGGGGGGGCTCAGCAAGGTAAGAGCAGAACACAAGGAAATGGCAGTGAGGATGCTGGAGGAGACAGAGTCCAGGAGGGGCTTTGAATGTTGTGCTAAGGGGACTTACATAGTAGAGATGGTTGTAGGGAGAGGAGAACTTCCAGTCACCTGGAAGCTCCATGTATACCCCTAGGAAGGAGGGCTACCATGAGCTGTGGCTCATGATAGTTACTGATGGCTCAGAAATGGACAACTGCTCTATGGGTTGTGGAAACAAGGACCGTATTTGCTCTCAGTGATTTAGAGAGTGAAGACAGAGTAATACAGTGATCCTCACCTATTGTGGGAGTTATGTTCCAGAGATCCCCGTGTTAGGTGAAAAATCCACAAAGTAGCAGCATTATATTTTATTTTATTATTTATATTATATTTATTGTATTATTTATATATTATATTTATATTATACATTGTATTATGTTATTTGTATTATTTTCCACTCTCTTATAAACCTTTTCTACTCTCTTATTAACCTGTCCCACACTCTTATAAACACTTCATATGCTCTTAAACAGTTTCTACACTCTTAAACATACGTGATTTTAACAGCATATAAAATTCTATATGGGTACCCACTAGTGAAGTCTACTACAACTTGAATGATGAAGATCATGAATCATGCAGCCGTGTAGTACTGATGGTGATGAAGGTGATAACAGTGAGATGAATGTACTGCACCGCCAACAGGAGCATTACAGTTCTTCTGAAGGCACCACGTCATCAGGCGCTTTATCAGGTGGCACAGTATCTTCTCCCTGGGCCATAACTTCTATCTCTGCTAAAGGCACAGGCCTAACTGATCTCTTCCTCCAAGTGATGAACATAGGTATGGGGAGTTGCTGGAGCTGCTTTTTCTTCTGAGTGAGAAGGTTTTTGTAAACGGACATGCCACTCTTGGTTGTATTTACGAAGCGCAATGAACAAAGCATCTGGGGTCCCATTCTTCAGCCACTCCCTGAAGTTCTTTGACCATTCTGACCATGGGTGCAACACAATCGAGTGCTAGGCCAACCTCCTCCTCTTCTCCAACCTGTAGTTCATCTCGTTCCTCATCCTCTTCTTCACTTGCTGACTTCCTCTCATCCATGTTAAAAACGTGTTCAGACTTATAGCCCCCTTCCTCAATGATGGATTTTTATGCATGCATGCATGTATGTATGTATGTATGTATGTATGAATGTCAGTAATGGGGCTAGAATTCAGAGTCTGGGTGCTGTCCCTCAGCTCTTCAGCTCAAGATGAGTGCTCTACCATTTGAGTCACACAGCACCACGTTTGATTTTCTGGTGGTTAATTGGAGATAAGAGTCTCATGGACTTTACTACCCAGGCTGGTTTTGAACCGTGATCCTCAAAACTCAGCCTCCTGAGTAGCTAGGATCGCAGGTGTGAGCCACTGGTGCCAGGCTTGATGATGGATTTGAACGTGTTGTTCATGGTACTCCTCAGCTCCAGCTTTATCTGCAGAGGCAACTTTTCCATGCACAGAAATGATCTTGAGTCAAAAGCATCTCTGGAATTTGCCGGCACTGAGTGGGATTGATCTGGTTGGAGAAGTACTTGTCCTGCTTCTGTGTTGTGGTCCTCATCTTCATTCTCATGACCATGGTGAATGTTGTGCTTTCCACGAAACTATCATGAAATTTCTTGGCCTTTGTCGGGCAGATATTCTCCTTCCTGTAGTAATTTATCCACAGGGTCAATGCAGACTCCATCCTCACATGGCCTTATTGAGGGAAGTGAATACCTTCTTTGCAGTCTTGTTAAAAGTCATTGCTGCCATAGACCTAACATTCTTCTCATCTTTCTTTATGTAGCAAACAGTAGATTCATTGATCCTTTCATGGTGGCTTACAGCCATGTAGCTTTTGCCTTCCTTTAACATGTTGAGAAGTTCCACCTTTTCTTTGATGGTAAGCATCTTCCTCTGGTGCTTGGGTTCACTGCCAGAAGCCTTAGAAAGTGTAGTACATTTGGGTGGCATCCTGGGCTTGAAATACATTCAAACTTTCATGAAAAGTTCCCCAAAACACAACACCGCAGCGCAACACTATGCACAGAAATCAGACATCGATGTGAAGTAAACAAGGAGAGATGTTGAAGGTGTGGGCTCAGAGTGGGGAGCAATCTCACATTGGCAAACTTGCATAAGCAGCAGTTATGTACTACATTTCCATTGTGTACAGTACAGTATTTATCCACCGAGAAAATACATACCGTCTTTTATTTCAATTTAATATTCTTTTAACATGAAAAATGTATTTTATATTGTCTTAAACTTTGGGCAAAAATAATTAAAATAATACATATTATATAATTATCTATATATTGCAAAATCCTGTGATTAGTGAAAACTCCGTGATACAGAATTAGGTATGTATTTTTTTTAAAAACCTGCTATACAATGAAGCCACAGTAAGTGAACTGCGATATAGCGAGGATATCTGTACTATCTCATACAGATGGCTCCTGGGGAGCAAGTGGCACCTTCAAAGGAAGACAACTTCAAGATGGCTCATTTGCAGAGCTACAATGCAAAGATGTGAGTTAGGTGTCCCTGCTAGGGATGCTGCAGTACTCTGCATCTCTAAGCAGGTTGAGTAGTTGAGGACACCCCCCCCCATGCCCCAGCATACAAAGCAGGAGACCCATCTCTGTGTCCAGTATTGAGGAGTCAAGGAAACCAGGGGATAAGAAACCAGGTGGATAAGAACTTCGTGTGGCTTGTAGCTCATGCCTATAATCTTAGCTATTCAGGGGACTGAGGTGTGAGGATCAAGGTTTAGAGCCTACCCAGGCAGGAAAGTGTGTGAGATTCTTGTCTCCAAAAAACTATGTAAACAAATGGAAGTGGAGCTGTGGCTCAAGTGGTAGAGTGCTAGCCTTGAGCAAAAGAAGCTCAAGGACAACACCCAGTCCCTAAGTTCAAGCCCTAGGATTGAGGGGAGTGGGGAAGGGTGAACTTCTGTTAGGAGATGTAGCTTGCTAAAGGGACCTTTCTGGGAGTAAATCTGCAAGAAATATCCTTCTGGGTATGGTGGCACATGGCTGCAATTCCAGCCTTTGGAGGGCAGAGGCAGGAGGACCATGAGGTCCAGGCCATTCCCAGCAAAGGTAGTATAGCAGGATCTTGTCTCAAAAGCAAATATAAGCAGAAGGTCTAGGACATAGCTCAAGTGGTACTGTACTATTTAGTGTGTATAAGGTCCTGGGTTCAATCCCTAGTACCATGAAATAAGTAAATTAAAAAAATAGAGAGATAGATATTGCTAATAATCAAAGAAGTTAAAAACCTAAACAAAAAAGCCTGAATGGTTCCGATGGCCTGGAATCACAGTCAGAGAACTGTAACCTAGACCTGTTAACATAACTGACCTTCTCTATGACATTTACTCTATTAGCATAGGTTGCTGTCCTCTGAAGCTTGGCAGACACAGCCCTCTACATAGAGCTGGCCACTCACTGCTGTGGCCAGCCCAGTGAATCACATACACACATCAGAAGCACACCATCAGAAGTCTGCCCCATGCACAGCAGCTTCTCTGTGTTATGGCCTTGGGGGAGGAGGGGATGTGTACACACACACACACACACACACACACACACACACGTGGGCCAGTAATGAGCCTTGAACTCAAGGCCTTGTGCTCTTGCTCGTCTCCTTTTGCTCTACCACTTGTACCACAGCTCCACTTCCAGTTATTTTTCTGGTTAATTGGACCTAAGAGTCTCACAGATTTTTCTGCCCGGATTAGCTTTGAACCACCATCCTTAGATCTCAGCCTCCTGAGTAGCTAGGATTACAGGTGTGAACTCCCACTGTCCGATTGAGTAATGGCTTTTGTTCTTGACTCTAATGCATTCTGGGGCACATGTAGGCAATATATTTGAGTGCCAGACACAAAGAACGGGCAATCATGAGTGCAGTTTTATTTTGGGGCCTATGTGTGAAAAAGCCAGCCTTGAGTGAAAAAGCCAGGCTTTTCAAACACTATTACTGGAGAATCTAGCTGTCACACTATTATAGCATGTCTTTGCATTTTTTTCTCCTTTTACTTTCCTCTTGGAGTGGCAGGAGTTGAGTCCAAGCTTTGTACTTGCCAGGCAAGCCCTCTTCCACTGAGCTACCTCTCCAACCCATCTTCATTTCTCTGCAGTGCACATACCTTTGCCATCCTAATAAAGTCATAACAAAGAAATCAAGCAAGTGGAGACAGAACGAATTTGATTTGCAACAGATTTCAAGCAACAGTCTAACAAAGACTGGGGGAGTGAGCCCTGCTGCTTGTCTGTTGTCTGCTGTCCGCTGTTACTGTGCAAACAAATCAATGGCTTGACTTCGATGAAGCAGTTGTTGGTAAATGATACTTTTGTGTAACTCTGTGAAAACCTTGTCCTAGTTTATAGGAGCAACAGGAACAGCAGGCATTTTAATTTCATCATGGGTTTCTGTGTATTTAAGAGGAGAAAGAATCTAGGTTAAAAACTTCCAGAGCTCCACACCCCTGCTCCCTGGCTCCATTACCCTAGTCCCTTTTCGCAGAGGAATACTGTCACTTCCATATGTTGAATTCTCAGAATTGGTTAAAAAATTCCTCCCTCCTTCCATACTTCCCTCCCTCCCTCCCCCCCTCCCTCTAGTCCTTCCTTCTTTCTTTTTTGTCTAAGATGGGGATTCAAACAGATCTCATTCTCCTGAGTAGCTAGGATTACAGGCATGAGCCTCCAGTGCCCAATGGAAGCAGATTATTTATTTTTGTCAGTCATGGGGCTTGAACTCAGGGTCTGGGTACTGTCCCTGAGCTCTTCTGCTCAAGGCTAACCTCTATCACTTTGAGCCACAGTGCCATGTCAGGTTTTCTGGTGATAAACTGGAGATAAGAGTCTCATGGACTTTCCTGCCTGGGCTGGCTTCAAACCATGATCCTCAGCTCTCAGCCTCCTGAGTAGCAGGAGGTACCCTGCCAGGAGGTTATTTTTTAAAAGCTACAGACATAGTTCACATCATGATTGACTACTTGTAAAAAGGAGGACTAGCAGAAATGTTTCTAGGGGCAGGGGGAGGATGGGAAGGGATGGGAAGGGGAAACAAAGGAGGAGGCTACAATGCTTGATAAGAAATGGACTCATTATCTTGCCCATGTAATTGTAACCCCTCTGTACAGTATTTTCACAATAATAAATAAAATAAAATAAATGGTAAAACTGAAAAAAATGTTTCTATCCTGTATTAACTCTTTTATTAGGGCTGTCATAACTAGGTGGCTGAAACCAAACAAATTTATACTCTCATGCTTGTGGAGGCCAGAAGTCTGAATCAATTTTCATCAATCTAGTGTTGATTTTATAGAAAACCTGATATAGTTGCATCTTCTACCAAACGAAGCAATACCATTTTTATAATTTATTTTTTATTTTTAGTTTTTGCCATCATGGGGTTGCCAGACAGGCATCCTACCACTGAGCCATGCTTTCAACTTACTTTTTTTTTTTTTTGCATCGGTCACTATTTTTATTGCCAGTACTGGGGATTAAACTCAGAGCCTTGTGCTTAATTGGCTACTCTGAGGGTGTTCTATTACTTGAGATACACCCCCTGGTGCTCCTGGACTCCTGATGTGAGAGGCTAGAACTTATTGCCAGTTAGGAAAAGGAATTGATGGGGCTCTAGTTTTTTTTCTTGCTGTCCACAGCCTTCTTCCTCCAGGTATTTACAGATGTCAAAAACTCCAAGACATTGGTAAAACACCTGCTCTGTATTTCTTTTTTAGGATGCTACTTTGGGTGAATGTCATGAATGAGCTCTCTCTTCAGAACTGTCAATAGAAAAGTCAAAAAGCAAAGCAAAACAAAAACCCCAAACCCAGTCATATTTTGACACCCAATACTGAGAAGTGGAATGTAATTTCAGCAGGGAGAAAGAGCCGTGAACTGGAGCCTTGTTGGCATCAGCGGGAAGAAGGCTCACTGCATATGCAAGTGCATCTTAAAATAGCCTGTTGCACACAGAGCTCACTGGGCTCAGCCCTGATGACGGCTGGTTAGAAGACGGTGAGGAATCATGTTCCAAATGCCAACTTGCAATCCTCTACCATCCAGAAGGTTGTCTGTTGGATAGAAATGTTGAGGATTCAGATAATGTGGCTGGCTAGAAGAATGGACAATTCCAGAATGAGCAGGTGGAAGGCTCAGAGCCGCGGCTCCCCTCTACAGCTGTTTCCTCAAGGTCTTATTTCTCCCTCTTCTTCCTGGGGTCCACCCTGGTGATACAGCGTTGCAGCTGGGGCCGCTGCCAGCCCTGGCCCTCCTTGGCAAGGAGCAGCCCCGACTGGCAGTTCAGCAGCTGTGACTCATGGCTTTGCATTCCAGGCTGGTTCTGTAGGGGATTCGTTGGGGCTCCCCCGGGGCTCCAAGCACTGGACAAGCTGAAAGGCAGGAGAAAAGGGGACCCCACAGCTGCCAAATATCATTGCAAAGACAAGGGGGAAATTGTTAGGAAAGCTCAAAGGATTTTGTGCAGGAAGGACCCCCGCCAGACAGCCACTCCCTGTCCCTGGCTTGGCCATGCTGGTATTTGAGGAAGGCCCTTGGAAGATGGGCCTGTTCCACAGAGGGAGACTCCATTCACACATTCTGAAGCACAACTCCTCTCTCCAGACTGCCTCATCTGCCCTGGAAGGCTTGGGGAGAAGCCACTCTAGAAAGCCAGGGAATATACCACCCACAAGTTGCTCATGCCTCTGATCTGAGGCTGAGATCTTACAATCTAGGTTTGAAGCCAGCCAGCTGGGCAGACACAGCCACAGACTCTGAACTCAAGTTAACCACCTGAAAGCTGCCAGTGGAACTGTGGTAGGGCACCAGTCTTGAGTGGAAAAAGCTAAGGGACAGTGCCCAGGCCTTGAGTTCACACACACACACACACACACACACACACGAGTCAAAATATGTCTGGAGACATGGTTCAGCCATAAGATTGCCTAGTAAGTGTGAGAACAAGAAAACAAACCTCAGTGCTACCACACACACACATACAATAATCACGGGGGTGGGGGGTGGGGAGATGGGAAGGGATGGGAAGGGGAAACAAAGGAGGAGGCTACAATGCTTGATAAGAAATGTACTCATTACCTTGCCCATGTAATTGTAACCCCTCTGTATGGTATTCTCACAATAAAGAAAAAGAAGAAGAAGAAAAACTCAATCGCTGCCCTCTCCGCCCAAAAAACAAAGAACCACCTAGGGATGATCATATTGAAGAGGACACAGAAGTGAATGGAGAGCCTTGGGGAATTCCTCAACAAGGGTAAAGGACAACATGGAACAAGAGTGAAAGTTGACACCTAGTACAAATCCACCACTCCCACCCCTATTGCTAGGCCTCTTCTTGTCCCCCCGCAGAACTTTTGGGGTCTCTAGGCTTTGTTGTAAACCTCTCTCTTCAAAATCTGGTCCATATTCTTAGCAAAATTCCCTAATGCCTAAAACTCTTCAATCAACTACCCAGCTGCCTGCTTTAAGTTCCATTTCCCTGCAAGATTTACACAGATCCACTCTGACTGAAACCCAGGCCACAGGTGTACAGGTTCCTTATGTAAATCCAAAGAGCCAGGAAACCTATCTGTCACAGGCTTCAAGCTGTCACAGCCAGCTTCTCATCTCTTCCCACATACTGAAAATCTGGAATCAGTCTCCAACAGCTCCTCACTTTCCTGTGCAAGCATCCCAAGGAACATGCCCTGGACTCAACCACAACCCAAGAATTCATGTATTCTTAGTAGCAGATCTTAAACTTACAAAGCCCCTTTGCTGGCGGGTTTTCGGTCCTACCAAATTTATAGAGGAGTTAGGAAGATTGGTGACCATTTACAATGATCTACCAGTGGTCATTCTGTTTATTGGACAGGCCAGACAGCCACTAGGGGGTTGTAGTGTTCAGAAAAAGTGATACCCCCATATATGGTATTGTTTATGCCATCCAGTGGAAAAAACTTAGGTAGTAGCAAATGCAGGGAGGAGCTTTCTTTGAAATCCCTTTATCTAAGGGAGTTTCTCCAGAATGAGTGCAATGTCTTGACCTCCTGTGTTAAAGACCTCATCCAAAGAACTCGATTTTTTTTTCTTACACTAAATACAATGCCTGCTCTTCTGAGGCAGACCATCAGTGAGATCTGGTTTTTGCCGCAACATAGACTTTGTGGTACAATTTCTTCTCACACTTTCCTAGTCTTATATCACCTCTGGAGACCTTTCTGTTGTTCCGTGTCCCTGTTATACCAGAATTCAATTGTGAGAAACAGAGAAGCCACATTTTGAGAGGTTGAATTGTGAGTCTTTATTAGAAACCAGCAACTGTGTGTGGACATATGTCCCTGAAAAACTTGCAGCCTTGGATGCACTCAACACTTCGAAAACTGAGCCAAGAGGATAGTAAAGCAAAGAAAGAGCAAAAACAAAAACAAAAACAAACCTCGAATAGAGTTCAACTCTAATGGAGAGCTGAAGAGAGACATCACAGTGGCCTGAGAGTCTGGAGACATGAAGCATGGTGTGCAATGGTGCCTGAGCTAATTGGGGTCGGGGACAGGGCCACAGGGAGCTCAAAGAGTTCAAAGAATCTCTTGAGTTCATGGTACAGGTCCAGTAACATTTTGTCCAAGTCCTTGCTCCTGCTTCTAGGAATTCAGGCACACCCATCACCGAGGGGTGGGACTTCACCTTCATCCACCAAGAAGCCAAGATGGTACAAGTTAAACCCAATTCTGTATCATCCACCACATTGCCAAGATAGTGCCAGTTAGACCCAGTATACTTATTTTAGTCCCTAGGACTCCCAAATCTTTACTTCTTTCTATAACTCAGATGCTACTAAGCTCCAACCACCTGGCCCTTTGAGTATCCCATTTTGTGCGGCACCAATGTGTATATGTGTAACTAAATCTGTACATTTTTCTCCTGTTCCTGTCTCTTGTTATTTCATTGTAGCCGGACTCAATTCATAAACTATCAGAAAGTAAGGAAAGTTCCCTTTGCTCCTCCAAGGGAAAACTCCACAGAGTAACACACAGCCAGGACCACTCCCATACTCTCCTGCCAAAGACCAGGATGTGGCTCAGCCAGAAAGTGATACACAGTGCCTGAGTCCTGGTTCACAGAGGTCTTTCTTCTCAAGGTGAGTTGATCTAAGGTTGAATTCAGTGTTTAGATGGAGGGAGAGCATCGTAAGTCCTTTATAGAGTGCTTTATACAACCAGGCACCGGTGGCTCATGCCTGTAATCCTAGCTACTCAAGAGGCTGAGATCTGAGGATCACAGTTCAAAGCCAGCCCGGAAAAGTCCATGAGACTCTTATCTCCAAGTAACCACCAGAAAACTGGAAGTAGTGTTGTGGCTCAAGTGGTAGAGTGCTCACCTTGAACTGAAGAGCTCAGGGACAGCGCCCAGGCCCAAAGTTCAAGCCCCACAACCAACAATAACAGAAAAGATGCACTGCATTAAACCATGAAGCTCCAGAACACAGGAATATTTAAATTTCTATCTTGGTCAGAAATCACCTCTTTATATAAAGAAGCAAAGCCAAAAGAGTGTGGTTGGCTTGGTGACTCAGGCATTCAGCATCATTATAGAAGCAGCTATGTAATTCTCTGAAAATAGCTTGCAGAAAGTAAGAGGAAAAGAGGCATGAAAATCAATAGCCCTTGCTTAGCAATTCAAGTATTTACAGAAACAAAGGCATGACCATGAAAGTCACTGAAAATCTTTTAGGTTTTCTTGTTGTCCATAAAGTTTCCCTCCAGGTGTTTACAGATGTTGAGAAATCCTGGACATTGGTAAAAGAACTGCCCTGTTTTCAACAGAAAAGAAAGCCTAATAAATACTCTCCCTAAGCTCCAGATTTGGTCTTTCCTTTCTGTGGTACGGTAATCCATGAACTGATGAGGTCAGTTGATCCTTAGCTGACCTCAGACTCCATCATTACACTTGAGAACTAAGATTTAAATTTTTCTTGCTTGCTTCTTTCCTTTCCTTTATTCCCATTCTCTTTTCTTTCTTTTTTTCTTCTGCCAATAACAAGGTTTGAATTCAGGGCCTTGCTCTCACTTTGCTTGTTTATCTAGCTGTCACTCTACCACTTGAACCATGCCTCCAATCTAGGTTTTTGCTGGTTACTCTGGAGAAGGAATTCATATGTTTATTATCTTTAAGGGAGATGGAGTCTCTTGGACTTTTCTGCCCTAGCTGAACTCAAATCCTGAGTCTCTGATCTCAACTCTGATCTCAGAGTAGCTAGGATTGAAATTCTTTAGTGCTGGTATGAGCCACCAGCACCGGATGAGTAGAAAATCTTGATATATATTTAATGCAGAGTAAGCCTGTTTTATTTGTAGATTCATTACACTCAGTTTTGACCAAGCATGGCCAAAAAAAAGAGAAAAATAATTAAAACATTTAAAATGGAAAAATAAAAATGTAAATTTCATTGCGGATAGTCTTAGCTCAGTTGATTTGGAGAAACTGTCAGCCAATCCATGTTACTGTCAGTTGTGCGGTCTCTGTGTGAATAATTGAGGGTTCTCTGGCCTTCATTTTGTGGTAATCTGCGTCCATGCCAAAGCAAATGGTGCCCTTTACAAAACAGTGAATGTGTTTAATTTAAGCAATTAAGTGAAAAACTTGAGATTTGTTCGAAGGTGACGTGTCTTTAGTGAAGGGCAGGTGGAATTATGGGAAAGATGGAATTAGCAACTGAATGCAGCATAGACCCCCCTAGGACATTCTTGTTTTAATTTCCTCAGCATGTAATACCCTAATCTTATCAATAAGGAAATCAAGGAAATTTGAGTCTGATAGGAGTCAAATCCAATGAATTGTACAAGATCCAAGAACCATCAACTCTTTCATAACTCTCTTCTGTCCCATAGTCTCTAATCTAGCCATTATTCTGACCTTAATTCCTGTTGACATAGCTCATTTACAGTAATTGTCCTCTACTAAGTTTACAGTAAGTGATATCTACCAAGACTTTTTTCTTTCTGTTTTTATTCTATTGTACTGACCCATAATTTTCTTTTGCATTCACAACTTAAACAGAGCCAACATAGACTCCTATACTTCAGGCATGTGGTGAGTCTTCCTCAATTGTTTCCCCAAGGCCTTATAGCTAACTTAGACTGCAGGCTTTACCCAAACATCACTCTGGTTCAATATGCTGATAACCTCTTTCTTTTCTTTTTTTTTTTGGGGGGGGGAAGGGGTCGTGGGGCCTAAACTCTGGGCCTAGGCACTGTCCCTCAGTTCTTCAGCTCAAGGCTAGCGCTCTACTACTTGAGCCACAGTGCCACTTCCGGCTTTTTTCTTTTTGCTTATGTGGTGCTAAGGAATAACCCAGGGCCTCAGGCATGCAAGGCAAGCCCTCTACCACTGAGCCATCTTCCCAGCCCCTCTTTCCTTTCTTTCTTTCTTTCTTTCTTCCTTCCTTCCTTTCCTAGTCCTGAGGCTTGAACTCAGGGCCTGGGCACTGTCTCTGAACTTCCTTTGCTCAAGGCTAGCACTCTACCACTTGAGCCACAGCACCACTTCTGGCTTTTTCTGTTTATGTGGTACTGAGGAATCAAACCCAGGTCTTCATGCATGCTAGGCAAGCACTCTACCACTAAGCCACATTCCCAGCCCCTTGATACCCTCTTACTTTGTAAATAAACTAGACAGAGTGCTCTAATAGACTCTAGTAGTCTAATCTATTTCTTCCTTCACCTAGATGAATAATTTCCCTATTTAAATTTCAAACCAACAACTCTTACTGACTTAGGATAGGAGATGTCTCAGGGTATTTAGAAACTCAACCTGAGATACCTTGAACCTGTTTTTCATTCTCCTCCCCAAAATGAAAAACAACTGAATGAATCTCTAGGGGAAGCTGGCTGTTGTTGCTAATGGATTCTTAATTTTGCAGCCTTGACTAAACTTCTGTTTGTTTTCCTCCCAGACACTACCTCAGAACCCATTTCCTGGCCCCCAGAGGCAGTAGCCTCTTTTGAAGCTTTAAAATTAGCATTGTTCCTGCCGCCTTCTTTTGGCTTTCCTAATTTTGACAAATGTTTCCATCTACATTGTCATTAAAATAATGGGATTTCTGCAGCTAGTCCATGACAAATGATCCCATTCAAATAAGTCCTGTGGGATATTTCTCATTGCCATTGGCCCTGATGATAGCAGGTACATAGTAGGGCTTCACCACTCTAATAGACAAAGTTAGTTACATTAGTCGTCCCCATTGACTTCTGTGTTTCTTGAGCTGTGTCTTCTCTCTTACAAGTTTACAAGCCACAGCACCTCTTGAGAGCATAATAAACAATGTAGAAACAGGCCTTGTTAACCAACCCCTCCATTATATTGTATCCATTTAAATCCAGCTACTTCATTACCTTTTTTGTTGCCTTAAAGCTATGATTTTAAGACTATGAAAGGATCTCTTTGATACCCTTTTAGATGATACAAACTTCTATTTTTAAGAGGCGCCATAATCATAGGCTCATACCCAATGCTCTTTGCTTAGTGTAAAGTCAGTGTAAAGTCAGCCCAAGCTGTAAAGTTCATAACTAGCTATCAGTAGCATTTGCACACTGCAAAAGAAAATGTGACACTATTTATTGATGTCAGGTATGAATACACTGAGAAGTTTGAGCAGCTGGGAGCCTGGGCAATGAAGGGTATGGTTGCCAGTGGCCTTGACTGCCTAGAAAGGAGTGAATCCCTGAAAACTGTGGAAACAGCACTGAGCCTGTGGCTGGTGAGGTGCTCAGCCTCTGGGAGCTGCCTCCTGGCTGAGACGGAGAACTTTGCATCCAGATCCTGTTTATCACATGGTTTTCCCACCTCCCTCTCTCCCACCGCGTGGTAAACTGCTGGGATGGGTTTTCAAAGCATGGAGATTGGCCTTCTGGAGCAGTTTGCTGGCTGTGTTTTTTCTGCCAGGCAAGGCTAACAGCTCTGAGTGTAGGACATATGGAGTGTTTGGGGCCAGGTGTTTTCCTCCAGCTCTCCCTCTCCCACGAAGTGATGAACTGCTGGGCAGGGTCTGAAAGCACTGAGAGCAGCAGGCAGAAACCTATTAATTTTTCCCTCTCAGTGTTCTGTTTACTGCTGCTATGCTTCATCACGTTTGGGGGACATCCCTAGGTTTACACAGTTGCTGCTCTTGGGGGTGCAAACTTGTCTGGAGCAAGCGGGTACTTACTTGGCCTTGGGGCTATAAAGTCCCATATGGCCAGCCACAGCACCCAGTATACAAAGAAAGGAAGCTTCCAGAATGAATTCTGTCTGGAAGTGATAAACTGACCCGTAATTAACCTTACCCTCAGCCCATATATAGCACCAACCTGCAAACTAGGATTTCACTAGTTTTCCTCTCTCTGAGTCATGATATTGTTCATCCCCAATGCCAGGATTGTTGGCTACTAAACTATACCCTCAGTTCAATGGTGAGAAACTGCAACTTACCTTTTCCACTAAACAGTCCCTTCTAAACATTGAGAATACCTCAACAGAAAGACTACAGGCCAATGACAAAAAAAAAGAATATGAATAAGGAAAAAATTAAATTATCCCTAGTTGCTAGTGATATGATTATATAATTAAAGACCATAAAGAGTCCACCAAAAAGCTCTTAGATCTGATAAACACTTTTGGCAAAGTAGTCTACAAAATTAACCTGCAATAACCAGTAGCTTTCCTACATACCAATAAATGAGAAAGAAACTAGAAAAACAATTCCATTCACATCATCCTCAAAAAGTAGTAGCTGGGTGCTGGTAGCTCATAACTATAATCTTATCTACTTAGTAGGCTGAGATCTGGAGGATTGCAGCCAACTTGGGCAGAAAATTTTACTAGATTCTATCCATCTACAAAATAGTAAGCAGAAAGAGCAGGTCTGGAGGCTTAGTTCAAGTGGTAAAGTACCAGCCAACCAGATGTGAGGTTCTGAGTTCAAACCAACATAGCATCACCAAAAAAATTAAAAGGGGAGAAAAAAGCTAGGAAAAAACCCAACTAAGGAGCTAAAAGATCTCTCCAGTGAAAACTATGTAACATTTGTGAAAGTAATTGAAGAAAACATTAGATGTAATAATCCCTTTTCACGAATAAGCAGAATTAATATTGTAAAAATGGTTCAAGTGCTGAAAGCAAGCTACAGATCCAATGCAATCTCCATCCACATATTTTTTTTCAGATACACTGCAAAGTTTCTATGTCTCCTCGGTTGATGTTGGGCCCTCAGCTCAGAAGTACATCTACTTGTTGAAGCTCTTCAGTGTTAGAAACCACCTATGGCCACGGAAAGCAGAAACAGACATATAGAAATGTACAAGAAGGAGCAAAAAAGGTGCAAGTGGATCAGAGAGGGCTCAAGCATGCAAGGCCAAGCATGGCATTGCCACAATGCCAGCTGTGCAGGCCATGCCACAGGCCCACTGGGCATTCAGCACCCTCACACATTTCAGACAGGCATAAGCACCCAAGGGTACTGCTGCAGGGCTGGATTGAGCTGTCACAGCAGATATATCTTCCTTCCCCACTCCTCCCTGCAGAGCCACGTGAGGCAGCTCTAACAGACCTGAGCTTTATCATCAAAGTCCTGGCCTTAAGTCCCAGGTTGCAGCATTCAAACGGCTGTGCCTCTCATGTGTTTGCTCAGACTCCAAGGTCATTCTGTCCTTGGACCTCCTTCGTGGAGGGCTTCCCTGTTATTATTTTAGGGCTTCCACAAGTAAGAAATGTGTTTGATGGTAAGCAAGGTAACCTACAAATATCTGTGACACATAAATTCTCATTTTGTTAATTTGGGTTCATTATTTGAGAATAATCATTTCTTCTCTGGGACATTCATTGGGTACATACACCCTCCCCTCCCCCCACCCCAATCTTGGAGTTCATAAATGAACTAGCTGTCCCAAAAGAGTATGACTCAACTTTTTCATCAGAGGAGAAATCACAAGAGCAAAATTTGCTGGAATATTCTAAAGGTATTACTACTGTGTGCTTGCCTGTTTTTGTTTTTGTTTTTGTTAGTCCTGGGCTTTGAACTCAGGGCCTGGACTCTGTCCCTGAGCCTCTGTGCTCAAGGTTAGTGCTCTACCACTTGAGCCACACCACCACTTTCAGCCTTTTCTTTGTATGTGGTACTGAGGAATCAAACCCAGGGCTTTATGCAAGTGAGGTAAGCACTCTACCACTAAGCCACAATCTCAGACCTTGCCTGTTTTTATTTATGCTAACATTAACTCTGAGCTGAAGTGGGCTTTGCCTTCTGGGTTCTAATGCAATAAAATGAGTAACAGGATCTAAACCCTGCTATTTCCTTGCAGTTTTGTAGTAACTCTGAGATACTCTTGCAGGGTATGTCTGAAGGTGTTTGTATGATTATTTTGAATGAACTGTTTCCAGTTTTAAAAAAACAAAACGAGTAAACTTATATGTGCACATCTTACACATTTCTTCCTAATTTGTGAAATGCAAGAATGGAAATAATTGATGGTATTTTGCATTTGTAAGATACCAAAATCTCTGAAGGCAATTAAATCCTTTTGCTATAGCTTCCAGGGTCCACCTGCAGCAAGAATGGAGAGGAGCTGTGAGGGAATAGAGACTTCCTTACCTTTACCGGAAATGAAGACTTTACTAGTGTTACCCGAAATGGAGACCTTTCTACCTTTAGATTTCCTTGGCAGAACCCAAAAGACCAACTCTTCTCCCTGGGAAACCCATCTGGGATTTAATCCTGTCAGAATTTAGCACCAAACAAGGGCTTCATTCAGGAAAATTAGGGTTGATGCTGTGCTGTGCTGTGCTGTGGGGGACCTTGTGACTACGAAGCATGCATATTAACCAGTTTAACTTTTGTTCCTTGTTTTTGCAGTTGGGGCAAGTGATCTGGGCACACTGTCCCTCCTCCTCCATGTGACACACATTTCTGTAGTCTGATTGAGGCTAGAAAAGAAATCCGAACTAATAGAACAGGCTGTGGGGCGCTGGGCTGGGGTGGGGAGGTGAAGGAGGGAGGCTTGGCTTAGTGAGTTTCTCTGTTTTACCCCTAGGAAAGTTGGAATTGAGTGCAACCAAAAGGAAGGGAACCCACTGACCCATTGTATCAACCCCACTTACAACAAGGAATGCTTAGTTTAGATTTAACGCTTAATAGATTAAGAACTTTTTTTTTTTTTGCAGAAAGAGAAGCCAGGGTTATATTTTTCCCTGATCTTCATATAATACTTTGAACCACTGTATAATAACTTATTAAGACTCAAGGGAAGGGGCTGGGAAGGTGGCTCAGTAGTAGAGCACTTGCCTTGCATGCCTGAGGCCCTGGGTTCGATTATTCCTCAGCACCACATAAGCAAAAAGAAAAAAGCCGGAAGTGGCGCTGTGGCTCAAGTGGTAGAGTGCTAGCCTTGAGCTGAAGAGCTGAGGGACAGTGCCCAGGCCCAGAGTTCAGGCCCCACGACCGGACCCCCCCCCAAAAAAAAAAACCTCAGGAGAAATTGCAGGTGTTAGGAAGCCTGATTTAAGCTGAGTGTTGTGGCAGGGACTGCCTGTTGCCAAGGTACTGGGTGGGTTGAAGCAAGAGGGAGTCTGGGACCAGCCTGGCAATGCAGTAAGATATCCCCTCCCCTCCACCTCAAACAGACAAACAGCCTGATTTATTCCCCAAGATTTGGGGACAGGATTAACTTAAACCTTTAAAAGGTGGTTAATCTAGAGGAAGGAGTGAAAAATTCCAAACTTTCCCACCCAATGCTGTGAAACTTCGTTGACACACAGCTATCTTCAGCACAGGGAGGTACAACAATTCAGGTCAGCTGAATTACCTCTTGAAATTCAAATGGAATATTTGAGCTCGTTTGTCCCTCATTAGGGAATTCAGGTAATTTATGTGTTTTCCATTTATTGCAGAATTTAAATAATTTCATTTTCAATCTTTCAGAGGTATTTTTTATGACTTCCCATGCCAAGAGTACATTTTATTATCTCACACTATATTCTGCACACACTGTGTGCATTTCCATTTAATCATGTATCTTGGTGATTGCTTCATACTGCACATACCATACTGCCCTATTGTTTTCTTTTTCTACCACAAAGATGCACATTATGCCACTTAATGGAGGCGGTATCATTTATTTAACTAATCTCAATCAGGAGACATTTACATTATTTTCCATCTGTTGCTGTCACTAATTTCATTAAAAAAAACCAGAATAACCCTTCCTCCCAAATCTTAATGTCCTGGTTGTTTTGCAAGGGTAAGAATAAATAGATATAAATTTATGTGACAAAAGGGCATGGCGCCATTTTGAAATTTTTCTTCTTGATAGAACTTGGGTTGGAACTCTTGCTCCACTACTTGAGCCACACCTCTAGCATCCTTTGCTTTGTTTTTGTTTTTCACATAGTGTTTCAAGGTTTTGTCCAAGGGTGGCCTGGATACCTATCTTACATTCACCCCCTGCATAGCTCATAGAGTATAGACGTACACCCTTATGCCATCTGGCACTGCTGGTTTTGATAGATTTTGCAAATTACCTCCAAAGGGATCACAATATATTCATGTTTCAACTAGCAAATATTTGTAGCTCTTTCCTTATATCTCCAACCAATTCAGCATTTTTATCAAGCCTTTGAATTTTATTGTAATAGGTAAAAATTGATATCTCATTTTATCTTTTTGTTCTTCTTAGTGGACTATTTAACACGTAGCTTTCACAGCCTGAAACTGGCTATGCTTTTTGTTCCATTGGTCTCTCCCTTACACCTTTTTACTACAATATTTTGATCACAATACCATTATAGTGCATTTTAGTCTATAGTAGATCTGTCACCTTTGTTTGCTTTTTCACTTAGGAATTACCTGAATATTCTTAACCTTAAAAGAAATAATTTGAGGCAGTTTGGATTCAAAGTAGTCCTGTTACATTGCTATCTTGATTGCTTCATACTGAAAAGTTGAGAGAGACTTGAAGGCCTACATCCCCTGTCCATCTTTTGAGTCACATCGTCCTTGAGTATATAACAATAATGATGATATATATTACCTGTGATAACTCTGGAAACTAACAGGGCAGATAAGTCTAATACCCAAGTAGAAAGTGATAGAAAATCCTAATCCTATTTTATATTTACTACTTGGTGACATCTGAACATTTTTTTTTTTTGTTCTGATCATGGGGCTTGAACTCAGGGCCTGGGTCCTGGCCCTAAGACTTTATGCTCAAGGTTAGTGCTCTACCACTTGAACCACAGCTCCAGCTTTTATTTTGTGGTTAATTGTAAATAGGAGTCTCATAGACTTTCCTGCCTGGGCTGGATTCATACTTTAATCCTCAGATCTCAGCCTCTTGAATAGCTAGGATAACAAGTATAGCCACTGGTACCTGGTTTGAACAAACGTTATATAAATTAAAACAAATGAGAACTAAAGGTGAAACCTAAGTGGAAGAGCATTTAGCCTTGAGTTGTCCCCAGTAATACACACACACACACACACACACACACACAGAGTTAAAAAACAACCAATAATGTTTCTACTAAGGGTTAATATATCCTACTGCATAAAGCTAGCACTGTGTGAGTCGAATTCCACAGAGTATTTCTAATGTGACCGTCTGGGGCCAAGCACTGTGGAATGCACTCCAATCATGGAGTAACAATCTCAAAAGAATTTTTGAAATCAGAGTTGGCTGGAATGTTGTTCAATGACACCCAGGATTTTGGCGTACTTCCCAGAGGTTCTCGTTTTGGTTTTGCAGCGAGTTGGATCATGCTGAGAATTTGCTGAATATGGTTCTTGGGTCAACGAGTTCTTGAATGTGACACTGGTTTCAATCGTACTTATGTGCCCAACGTTTTTTGGGCACACACACTTTATACACATTGCAGTTTTAAGTTCTTTTCTGGACTGGTGCTCAGGAAGATTTGGCACAAGGAAGCACACAGCCAGAGGAGTTTGTGAGCGGATTATGGAACGCAGCAATCTGGAATGTTCTCTTGTGAATAATGAGTTGCATACCTGGGCACAGTGCAGATCCAGCAGGAAGATCTTCACATCATTAAAGACCTTTAAATTCCTTCCTTGATAAATGACACTCACTAAAGATCAGCCAAAGCTTGACAAACGGGGTGCCCCCTGCCATCACCCTACTTCAGTGAACATGGGTGAACTGATGAGGAGCCTGTGTGTTAGTTATTAAGTTACTTAGTTCTCAAGTATGTGTTGACATGCATCTGAGTGTATTTTTGGATTACAATTTAAAAACAAATATTGTATTCATTTGATTTGTCAACACCTTTCTTCTCAGTGTAATTAAGAGCTACCTTATTTAAAATGTTTTAAAATGTACAGCAGTATGATAAACATTTCTAAGTACTGTGGTTTTCTGCCACGCATAAATAAGAACATTCTTCAGCTCGTTTTCCCTCAACAAAAGACTTCTGTGTTCCAAACTAGAATGTTACACAAGAATCTGGTGCATAGTCTAATGAATGCTTAGCCTGTGTAGTGACCACCAAAGAAGAGGACAAAGGCTAAATGCAAAAACTCGGGGCAGGGAGCAAATTCTAAGCAATAAAATGAAAGGCATATGGATGATGAAATAATTACCAAGGTATTGAGTAGTTTGTGAAATTTGGCTAGTTAGAAGGATCCAGATGAGCAATGGATCAGATAGCCACTCAAGTGAATGATCTCACTGCTTTGTTGACCATTATGAACATTGCTCAAACTGTAAGCTTAGCGCTCTCTGAGCAGGCAGTGGTGGTATGATGGTGCTCTCCACCACTTGCTTTTATTCCCACCATGATGGCAATGCCTTAGACTACAAATACTATCTGCATATGAGAAATGACAGAGGAGGCAAACGTGTGATGACAAATAGGCCTGTGGCATATGTAAAGTTGAAAGGGCATTTTTTCAAGTCTAGGAACATGATGTAACACGAGTTTGTGATTTTTTTTTTGTTGTTGATAGAATTTGTCTCACGAGGTTATCAGAGGAATACATTTTACCAGCATGACTGCTTTTGAGATGAAATTTGCCTTCAATATTATGAAATGTTTCTTTGGGCCTGGCTTACTTCACTTAATATAATTTTTTCCAAGTCTTTCCATTTCCTAACAAATGGGGCAATGTCATTCTTTCTGATGGAGACATAGAATTCCATTGTGTATATATACCACATTTTCTTGATCCATTCATCTGAGGGGCATCTGGGTTGGTTCCACCAGGCCCAAAGAAACATAGGTCCCATGGTTTCCCTTACTTGCAATAACTAGTGTATGTCTGAGTCAAGCAAAAAGGTCAGATAAGTTGATATTAGGGAAATGAACCCTAAGATATATACTCAAATGTTTTTTTTTTCTTTCATGCGATTGTTTCGAACACATTTATGATTATTTCTTTGTTGCTTTGTATGTCCCTCCCCCACAGTATAACCCCTGCTTTCACTGTATTTGATGTTGGTATAATTTGTGAGGGGAAGGGAAAAAACAAATTGTTTAAATAGGGATACAGGTGGACCCATTGCAACAATGAGACATACAAGTCGTTATGTCGAAAACGAACTTACAACTTTGGTATGTGGGGAGGAGGGTTGGGTGGGGGAGTGTGGGGAGGATGGAATGGGAAGGGGAAACAAAGGAGGAGGCTACAATGCTTGATATGAAATGTACTCATTATCTTGCCCATGTAATTGTAACCCCTCTGTACAGTATTTTCACAATAAGAAAAATTGATACAAAAAATAAAAAAAAATTATGAAATGTTGCAGTTTCAAGATTCAGTGAATCTCTAATAAATGGAAATCGAAGTCTGACAAGCCTCTCAAAGAAGTGTTTAACTTTGCCAGGTGCTGGTGGCTCACCCCTGTAATCCTAACTACTCAGGAGGTTGAGATCTGATGATCAAGGTTCAAAGCCAGCCCAGGCAGGAAAGCCTGTGAGATTCTTACCTCCAAGTACCCACCAGAAAATCAGAAATGAAGCTGTGGCTCAAAGTACTAGTCTTGATTAAACTAGCTCAGGAAGCCCAATGACCAACAAAAAAAAGTTTAACCTGATTTAAACTAGAGGGAATTACAATTGTGGGTGTATGTATACATGCGCGCACGTACTCTCACACACACACCAGCCCTGGGTACTGTCCCTGAGCTTTTTTTTGCTCAAGGCTAAGGTTCTACCATTTGAGCCACTGCTCTACTTAAGGTATTTTTCTGCCGTAGCTGGCTTTGAACCATAATCTTCTGTCTCCTGAGTAGCTAGGATTACAAGTGTGAGCCACCAGCAATTGGCCTACCCTTTCTTTTGGTGACAATTTTTAACATATGATTTTATGGAGGCCTTAAAGACCAATGCATCTCTGAGGATGTAATGCATTGACTTTATCTCTGTCTACATAAAACATGTATGAGCATTCTACAGATATGATTCTGGAGAACTGTCTGAAAAAAATTTAGGGTTTAAATTCTGGAAAAGACCACACTATTATAAGTGAGGTTTCAAGTTGATTATGATTTTAACAAACACTTTCTGGCTTCTTCAACCGAGGGAGTACGATGAGTCCTTTCTAGTGCTACTTTACTCCTATGTAAGAAATTATGGTGTGTGGTATGGTGTCTGATACCTGTAATTCCACTCAAGAGGCAAAGATTGGGAAGATGGTGGTTCAAAGCTGTTCCTGGGTGAAAAAAGGCATGTGGTTTACAAACACACAAATATCTAAAGCTTTTAAAAAAGGGCTGTGGGAGTGGCCCAAGTCATCTGTATGATGAGTTCTAGCCAGGCAGGAAGGGTAGAGTGGTTATTGTCAGGAAAGTAGCGTTCAGCATTTCAGTCTTCATAAGCTTTTCATTATTGAATGTGCATGTTCCAGCTCCAGAGGAGAAAAGTCAGAAACGGACCATGCTAGCATACAAGTCTTGCTTTCTGCCATGTGAGCTCATTTGTGCAGAGATGAAACAGGATCAAGAATGCTCCTGTGAAATGGAAGAGTCTGAGAAAATGATCCTGCCATGGCTTTGGAAAAACCGGAAGTCACAAAGGCAAAAGGAAAAAAGCCCACCTTCAGAGTCATTACTGTAGTAACCAATAGTACTGAGACAGCATGAGGCTATAGGTTGAAAGAAAGTCAAAGGACAAGTCATAGTGCTAGCTATTTCTGAGAAAGAGCCAAAACCGCCCCACCACCAGACTTTTACTGGCATAGTAGAGACTCATTATAGTAGAGAAAATGGTTATTTTTCTGTTGGAAAGCTCATAGGGAATCAATGAAACGCTTTTAGAGATGAAGTGGCTAAAGGGTGTGGGTGTGGTCTGAGGCATCTGCTAGACACTTGGTGTCTTCCAGCATTACAGTAGTGTTAAGCCATAGTACTCTTGCATGCAAACCCCCAACTGAAAACAATCCACACACCTGTACAGAACATATACAGACTTTTTGGCTACCATTCCCCAAACAAGACAGCGTGACAGCTGTTTCCACAGCACTTATACGGTTAAGATTTATAAGTAACTTAGAGAGGAGGTGAGGTACACAGGCGGATGTGCATAGCTTATTGTGAAATATTACACCACTTTTTATATAAGAGACTGGGGCATCGAGAGAGTTTGGAATCTGTGTGGGTCCTGGAGCCCATCCCCCAATGGTTCTAAAGACCAATGAACTTGTTTTCCTCTTACTCCAATAGAAGACTTATCATCATCCTCAGGAGGAATGCCTCAGGATATACTTACAACCAAGGGCAGAAAGGTAGCAAGATATACCCTCTTACACATGAGTGGAAAACCGGAAGGTAACAGATAATTCCATGTGTACACCTGCCCCTCACCCTTCCCAATACAAAGGCAGAGGAAAGCTCACACCAGCTATCTGCCAAGAGACTATTTTTCACACATACACACACACACACTTTTCAATTTCCATGAGTTGACTGTTGAAATAATTTCAGAAGTGGCCTCCTTGCTGTATCTTGATAGTCAACATATAAACTACAGGAAGGAAAGGAATAGTAAATATTTACCACTGTAACTTGTTTCCTTAACATGTTTGCATGTGTCATTAGGATGGAAAATTAATTTAAAAAACCTTTCTAGGTTTTTCACTTGTTTTGCATCCCTCTCCTGCCCCGCAGGACCCCTGCCTCCCTTTGTTTTTGGTGGTTATGGGGCTTGAACTCAGGGCCCAGCAGCTATCCCTGAGCTTCTTTTTGCATAAGTGTTCTACCACTTTAAGCCACAACTCCACTTCCTGTATTCTGGTGGTTAATTGGAGATGAGCCTCACAGACTTTGCTGCCCTGGCTGGCTCTGAATCATGATCCACAGATCTCAGCCTCCTGAGTAGCTAGGATTTAAGGTATAAGCCACCAGTACCTGGCTTATCCTGAGTCTGCTTTGTATTCTGAATCTAGGCACACACAGAAGTGGAGATCTGGTATGATACTCATGAGGGCCTGAAAGGAGGGAGATGAACTACTAAACTGAAATCTACTGATGTCACCAGCATGCTGAAAGTTAATAGGCAAGACCTGTGTGTGTGTGGAGAGACAAAAAGACAGGGAGATTTTTGCCCTTAGGAATTTTCTATTAGGGGAAACAAGAGTTCTGGTATAAAACAGGCAGAGACACTAGGTTCTAATTCTGTCAGATTAGCCATGTGGTTGTCCAGGATGGGATTTTTCTTGTAAAATGAAGGCATGACACCAGGTAAAATTAAGTAACAGAGTTAAATGTAATCCAAACACTCAGCACTTACCCTATCCATGCTTCTTGAGTAGCTATGATCACACATGGGCACTACAATGCCTGACTTACTGAGATGACATCTTGTCAGCGGTTTGACAGGGCTGGCCGGGAGCCCTGATCTTCCTGATCTCTGCTTCCCGTGAAGCTGAGATTACAGAACAGACCAATCTATGCAGCTCTGTACCCAGCAGATCTTTAGGTCCATTACAAATGAAATGATTCCTGGCTAGGTAAGTTTGCAACGTGTCTCTTGCAGCAGCACTAGATTGTACTTCATTTAAAGTAGCTGAGGTTCCCAAAGTCCTGCCAGTTAGGAACCTTTCAGACTTGGCATTCTAAGTTGGTATAACACTCAGCCTTTGCAGACTATGCTTTGGAAAATGGTCCTCCCCGCCCCCCCTCCCATCTAGGTTTTTAACTTTACTATCAGTATTTCTCCTTCGGGACTTCAATTCCTCCGTTGTCAACACACACTTACTCTTACATTGAGTTTATTATCTCTTTACTTTTCATGGCCTTCACTGTGTCAAGTTAAATGCTGTGAAAATAAAACAGCCTTCGACTGGAAGATCTACAAAATCCACACAAATCTCAAACGTTCAAGGCTCTTTGAAAGCTATCACAAACCTTTTTTTTTGGTGCTGGCCTGGGAGCCGTCTCTGAACATTTTTTTTTCCCCCTCAAGGCTAATGGTCTACCACTTGGCCACACCTCCACTTCTTGCTTTTTGGATAGTTAATTGGAGATAAAGTCACATAGACTTCTTGCCTAGGCTGGCTTTGAACTGCAATCCTCAGATCTCAGCCTCCTGAGTAGCTAGAATTATAGATGTGAGCCACTGGTGCCTGGCTTATATTCATAATCTGACATGTTGAATTGAAACCCCTTTGTGCAATTAAAAGGTAATTAAAAAATATTCACTAAGTATTCACTGAGGATTGAAATAGGATGACAGAACCCACGCTGTCACCATCAGAGTAATTTAACGAGTCTTCTTGTGATGAGATTCAGTGGTTGGAGGTGCAGCTTACACGAGGTGCCTGCCTACAAGTTCAAGGTCCTGGGTCCCAACCCCAGAGTTTTTTGGGGAGGAGGGGAAAAGAGATGAAACTCATTTTTTTTTTTTTTGGTTGGTCGTGGGGCTTGAACTCTGGGCCTGGGCGCTGTCCCTCAGCTCTTCAGCTCAAGGCGAGCGCTCTACCACTTGAGCCACAGCGCCACTTCCAGTTTTCTAGTGGTTTATTGGAGATAAGAGTTTCACTGACTTTCTTGCCCAGGCTGGCTTTGAACTGAGATCCTCAGATCTCAGCCTCCTGAGTAGCTAGGATTACAGGTGTGAGCCACCGGCGCCCAGCTTCACCCATGTTTTTCAGCCTGAGTACCAGGCTTGAGGCTCAGGGATGACAGCACAGCATGAACAAGACGAAAACAAGAACCACCTCAGAAGGCACATGACCAACGGTTTGGAAAAAGTCTGGTTTCTTTTTCTAGTGTATGATTGTATATCTTTTTAGCTCTGTCCTCCTTTTTTAGTTTTTGGCCAGTCATGGGGCTTGAACGCGGGGCCTGGACACTGTCCTTGAGCCTCTTTGTGTTCAAGGCCATTGCTCTGCCACTTGAGCCACAGCCCCACTTCTGGCTTTTTCTGTGTATGTGGTACTGAAGAATCACCCCCAAGGCTTCCTGCATGCTAGGCAAGCATTCTACCACTAAGTCACATTCCCAGCCTGTTAGCTTCATATCTATAGTTTTGAAAGATTATTCAAAAACAAGATACACACTAGAGGTGGGGCTTGCTCAAGTGACAAGAGCCCTTGCCTAGCAAGCATGAAGCCCTGGACTCAATTCCCAGTACTGCCTCCTCAAAAAGACATATACTGGTTACTTTTCTCAATTTCTCAGGTGTCTTATTTATCAGTAGCTAAAAAGACAGAACTAGCAAGCAAACTGGTAAGGAATGGAACCAGTTTTCTTCCATGGAGCTCACAGTTCAAACTCTTGGTACATCACTGGAATGAACAGCAGCGCTAGTCCACTGTATGATTTTTCCTCTTATGTCCACTCTGGGATATGTATGGTGTGCTAAAATACCTTATAAATAGGAAGGAACACAGCAGAGAAAAAAAGACTGTTGAAAGTTGTGTGTGAGAGGTCTTTGATGCAAGTAAAAAAAGGCAGATACTGACAGAAAGAAGAATGGAATTCCTAAGGCTTGTATCATACATAGAAGAGTAGTGACTGGAAAATCCAGTGTCATTTTGTAATTATTCCCTAAAGACAGTTAATATTGGGTTATAAGGGAAATTAATCCTAAAAATAAAATTATGAATGAAAACCCTGGGCTAGTTTTAGAGGAAAAAATAAAGCAACACTCTTCTAACTTTCTGTAACACCTGGGAACTTTGCTGGATTGAAGTTGAATGAAAGAATCAGAACTACTCAAGAGAATCATTGCATGTACACAAAGTAGAGAATAAAATTTTAATAGTATCAAAAACAGAACTTCTTTTGGCCAATTTTAGTAGTTGCTGAATAAAATTGCAAAATGTTACTCAGAAACTGACTTAGCTTCTAAATCGAGCCAGAATCACACTCTGAATATTACTTGAGTATATACAAGTACATCCCATGATCACATGCAGAGACACAAAACAAGAGCATTGTAAATCCAAAATTACCATCTCTGTTAATGAAATAATGAATTAGAAACAAACACACTGGTTCAGTAATTCAGAACATCTATTCTGAAAGGGGAGGGAAATTGAATGTTGCTCTTTCCAAGAAATCAATTTGTTTCCTCAATATGAAGAAAAGGAAGCAGATATATTCTTTTTGGGCATGGGAACATACTTTTCTTTTTACTCAATGGTATCAAATGAAAACGCTTCATGGGATTCCATTCTTTTAAGGTAAAATGGTCTTTTCACATTCCAGTGGTTGAGGAGGAATCCTTCCAGTTCTTAGGCATTTGAGTGTCATACCACCTACAGCAACATATGTTCAAGTACCCTTAATGTTACAGTCATACAACATGGGTTTAATTTTCCTGAGAACTAAATTAGACCTACAAAATAAACAGGTTATGAAAATGACCTGAGTTCCTAGGAATCTCTAAATTCAAGAGATTGCTTCAGCTTTGCTAAGATCTCATCAAAAGCCTTTTATAGCAAGGGTTTCTTAGTGAGTCATGTACTTGGTCATGGGGACTTAAGAATTTTTTAAACACTAAAAAGTGCTCTTTATGTTGTGCAAATTCAATGGAAGGCCAAAATAGCCAACAGTACTGATGGTGTGGAGTAGAACCTAGAAGCCAGCCAGTCTCTACTGCATTATTAAGAAAGGAGCAGGGAAGATGGGTGCCTGGCCAACTCTCCTCCCATCTGACAAGGATTACTGGGAAGCTAAGAAATTCCGGGCAGAGCTGGGGGTATGGCTCAGGTGGTAGAGTGCTTGTGGAACAAGCACAAGGCTCTGAGTTCAATCCCCAGTACTGCCAGAAAAGAAATGATTTCTTCTTTGTGAGCTAAAGCTAAGTAAAGACAGCACCTTGAGTGGAACCTAGTGGACACCACTCAGAAGTGAGGGCTGCTGTGGCAGAGATGGCTACTTAACCCTGCTCCACGGAACTCTGTGTGTGAGAGCCCGAGAGCACACATGGAGGGTAACGTACTGGTTTCTTGATTGTTTCTTCACTTTCTGTTGTCCGCAGTCCACAAGTCACATGTGAGTCACCAGTCACTGAACACCACACGGAGGTCTGGCTTCAATCCAAGCTTTGCCGATTAGGCTATGTGATCTAACACAGGCACGAGCCGTCTCGGTGCCTCGATGCATTAATGTGTTACAGGACAATAACACTCATTTACTTACCTCTAGGAGCTAGCATACAGATTACTGAAGGGACACCTTAAAGCACTTTGAGCTCCTCAGATGAAAGCACTGTGGGGACAATGACACCAAGGACGCCCCGCAGCACCCCGCCGCACCACTTCTGCTGGGTTCCCATGCTTTCGTCATCACATCAGGGTAACATGTGAGTGGCACTCCAGTGCTTCATCTTAACTGTTTGGCACACAAATATGAATGCGTTTGAAATAGTTGTCGTATTTCCTATTCCAAAGGTGTTTTCTAATTTTCTAGTAAAGTTGATGAAATGTACCCTCTGTGGAGTACTCTGTCAAGCTTAGAAAAAATTTAACTTTCTCTGAGGTACATATGACATAATAAAAAGTTCATCTTTATTTTAAAATAAGTGAACTAATGTGTGAAGCCACAAGTTTTTAATGAAAAAAAAATACTGACTCTGCCACAGTGTCATATATTCATCTGAAGAGTACAAAGATGGAGAAAAGGGGTCTTCATACTCTAGAAAATAAATGTGGTTCTTAAGTTTGTTCAAAGGAAACATTAAAAAATGTAATGTTTCAAATGGTGAAATAAAGCATTTAGTCAATAATAAATTATAAATACAGTAGTTCAATTATTGTTTTAGCATTAGACTTTTAAAACATTTAAAATCCGTTATAGTCTCTCAAAAGAATTGTGGAAACTTTCATGGAAATCTCAACAATGATACCATTTGCAATCTTTAGCTAGGATCCACTGGACCGCTGCCATTGTGGACCTACAGTGGTTCAGGTTTATGTGTGAGACTTCACAGCATCAGTACATCTTTATACTCTGCAGAAATTAGGTAGTGATGGTAACTACACACAGTTCATCCAAGCCTTCCTCACACAGGGTGTTGTGTCACTTCCTGTGGCTGATAGTCACTGCACTTTCTATGCAGTGACTGATACTCAAAATGATGGAAACTATAAGTAACTTGTTTTAGATTGAAAATTTGTTTTCTTTTTTAAAAAATAAAGTGCTTTTAAATTCAAACATTTCTTTCCCTAAACAAAACTGGAACATACTTAATCCTGGAATCTCCGTATCTTGACATACACATTTTAACAGAAAAAAAAAATCAGTTTTGGGCCATTAATGTCCTTCAAGAGTTCAGATTGGATCTAAATTGGGTTTTGCATCATTATCGTGCTCATGTTTATACATGAAGGTTAACAGAAAGAGGGCCACATCCAAAGATGACCAATAGGCAGTATGCGACGTGACAGCTGACCAATAGCGGCTCTCCACAAGGCCTTCTCTGAGCTCAAAATCAATCCTGTGATCCAATTCCACTGCAAAGAAAAGAGATTGAATAAGGATTACATTAAGATACGATGGTACAGATGATGGAAACAAATTTCTAATCACCCATGCCCTTTTAGAGAGAATTTTTATTCTAATCTCATGGGATACTCAAAAGAGGCTTAGTAGCTCAGGAGTCCACTTCTTTGTCTGCTAAGCCAACAGGGAATAATAAAGAAGGAAAATTAGTACAGTGGCATAGTTCTGGAGGGAAACTCTCCCACCAAAAACCTTAAGCTTAAATACTAGCATTTCTACCTTTGTGCTTAATCTGTTAAGGAAAACACCACCCTTACAAATTATGGTCCAGGTTTGCAAAAGTAATGGAATGGAACAGATCACTCAAGACTTCCTAGTTAGGAGGCCCCTATATGCCAGCAGGTTCTGTGGTGGATCTGTTTTAAGGTCACCATCTTTTTGCAGTCCAAGAATATCTTCTTCATTAGGCTGAAAGTCCTTAAAGGTAACCGCCACACATACTTGCCTGAATCAATTCAGAGGGGTCTGACATGAGCTTGGGTTGTTCAAGTGCTCGTTAGATAGTTCACGAGAGCCCACTTCATGGTAGAGAAATTTAACCCAGGGGAATAGTGAATTCAAGTTAGTCTTTTCTAAAACCCACGTAAGGTACCTGTGTCAGGGACTTTGACAAACCAAGGCTCTAAGAGAATTTTACTGGATTCATTTAATAGATTATTAGAAATAACACTTGCAAAATATGGTGGCCATGACTGTAAATTTGAAGCCAGCCTGGGTATATAGTAGGATATTGCTTTAACGAAAGACATTTTGATCTTTAAGAACTGTCAGTGAGCCAGCTCTTTCCCCCTCAAGTTCTGTCCTCAATTGTTTGAGGACAGCACAGTTATAGGTCAAGTCCTTTATTCCAACAATATTTTGTAGGGTCTACTTTATAAACAAGACAAAAATGCCCATAACACTATTAGATACTTGAATTCTCTTCTCTGTTTGAAATGCGAAAGAAGTGCAAAATCCAGCAAAAATCAAGAAGGCTGGAGTGAAAAGTTGGGTTTTGCTTTTATGCTGGGAATGTGGCAGACACACCTAGAAAATCCTATCACTCTAGGAAATAATACATGCGATTAGTTAATACAAATTTTTAAGCAGGTATTTTGTGGTAATACCACTTTGCAATTTGAAAATGCTTTTAGTTATTTTCTATTCAATTATGCTTCTTTGACGAAGAAGATTCAAGGATTTATCCATGGATTTTTAGGGGAGGTTTACATTAAAGTAATATAATGCCTATCTGGCTCTAATACTTATAGACTACAAAGGCTGTTTACAAACATCTTCTGACTACATTTATTTTTTCCCATAGTTAAAACAAGTTAAAAAACAAGTCAGAAATAGCTGGAATCCATTGGACCTGTGAGGTAAGAACTTCTAATCTTTGATATTTTTTCTTCTATGAAGCTATGCACTGGATTTTAGGCACATTCAATAATTACAACAGACTGGCAGATGAGAAAAGGAGAATAAACAAATTCTCAAGCACAAGGAAGAGAAACCAAGAAGTTGCTTAGAGGAAGAAAAGAGGAAACAGAAAAGAGAGTAACCTATGTTAAGGTTGGTAAAGATTTTGAAGAACTTACTTTCCTAGTCTAAAACTATTCAGCTGAAACTTAATAGCCAGATTTTTCCTGTTATAATAAGCGTTATTTGACAGCAACACTTTGATCTTGTGTTCCAGAAATTTACTCATATTTAACATGCTACTGTCTTTAATACTGCCTTTCAGAGTGGACACTCAGACATTAAATTACTTTCCTATTACATGCCATTATCATTTTTACCACCCATTGGGACTTTAATTATATTAACAAGACTGGCTCTCCCTATCCTTTTCCATCTGTCTTTGGTAGAACACATTGGAAAGAAATGAGATAACCAGCTTTTTCCTCATGAACCTGTTCTAGTCTTTCATCTCCCTTAAAAGGTTTACTTCCTGCAGTCTGGCTGTCAGTGCTGTTACCGCACATTTATGCTGGTAATTGGAAGGACAGGTGGAAAACTAGGTGGCCTGGTACATCCTCTTCTTCCTCTCTTCTGTGTGCATCAAGAATCCTTAAGAGAATTATGGTCTAAGGAGCAGCACCATTCTCTGTGTGATGTGAAATACACTCTTGGCCAAGGTTCAGATGTAATTAAAGCCTTTCCATTATTACGATACCAAAAGTGAACATGGGCTGGCAATTTTCCCACTTTAAGGACAGATGATGATAAATATTTTTTTCTTTTGCCCTCTTTCAAATGCAGAAATGCTAAAAGTTCTTCATCTACAAAGACAATGTGGTTCTTAAAAGTTTAAGAAAATTAAAGCTAAGAAAAGCTGTGGTTTAGACACAGACATCTGCTCTTTGCTTACACTAACATATATTATTTTCTTTCTGAGGAGTCATATATATGGCATATTTCCTTCCCTATTCCCCAAATCATTGTGTTGGTAATCTCTATACATGAAGGTGAGCCATCTAGTTAGTAATGCACTTTCGCTAGAGAATTCTGGGTATGAGGTCTGTCAACATGGATATGAAACTGAAAATAACATACAGTCATGGACCTGAACTCTGGGCCTGGGCACTGTCCCTTAGCTCTTTAGCTCAAGGTGAGCACTCTGCCGCTTGAGCCACAGCACCACTTCTGGCTTTTTCTGTTTATGTGGTGCTGAGGAATTGAACCCAGGGCCTCATGCATGTAAGGCAAGCACTCTACCACTGAGCCGCCTTCCCAGCCCCCTGAACATGTTTCTTATATTTAATAGAAGCCTTTCAACCTTCCTGGACAAAAAATTTCAAAAATGTAGTGACTCTTATATAAAACACCTTATTTATAATTCTGGTCATATTTGTAGGACATTGGCTTTAGAAATATATGTACTCGCAAAGGATAATGTATGCTTCTAGATGATTTGTGATTCATTCAGAAGAAAGAAGATTCAGTATAACTTAGTTCTGTCTTGCTTCAGAGCAGCTACACTTCTGATATGGCTTGGTATTGGAAAAGGAATATTCACAACTTGTGAATTATCATTGTTCCAAAAATATTTAACAACATTCTCTAACTATTCTTCACTTAAAATAGTAACAAAAGTTCCAAAATACATTTTATAATCAGGTGTCATTTCTGTCAATTTTATCCTAGAAGATACCCATGTTTCAAATAGCTGATGACTGATGAGCGGTGTATCATAAATAACTTCAGAAAATGGCCACTTTTGTTAAGACCGTCTACAATCTGGTCTAACATTTCCAATAACATTCAGAACTCTTCCCTTCCACTTCTCTGAGGTTCTTTTCAAGTAAACTTAAGAGTTTTTCATATCACACAGGCATTACCCCCTGTGGTCCTTCTCCCTGCAATATCTTTTCATCTTTAGAAGTCTACATCTCAATTATTTTATGATGTGAAAGCAATTTGTCAGGTGAAAGCAATTTCTCATTCCTCAGAACTGACAAGTCTTTTCACCTGGAACTCTGTCATGTGGCTCATACTACCATACAATGATATGATTATCTTCCTTCTCTACTAGAATATATGCTCCCTACAAAACATTTAGTTTCTTAGCAACTTTATGGGCAGTACTGAAATCTGTGTCTTCTCGGTATCTTTTCTAGTGACTACCATGGTATATCTTGACACATGAACATTTAATAGAGTAATTGGATAAGTCAAACAAGGAAAGAGCAAACGAGAGCCATATCAATTTTGCCAACTGAACCTTCTGGGTGTAGATATGCTCTGTGGTCTAACTGTTAGGGTGTAAGGATGACTTGGAAATGTAAGGCTGGTTTACTGCAGGAGAAATATATGAGAAGATTAAGTTCCCTTCTCACTAAAAATGAGTCAGGGTTAGCCTGGGCTAACCTTACATAACCTTACATAAAAGAACAAAAACCTCAAACTAATACCACGTCAAAACAACAACAAATATTATCAAATAAACTTTATAAATTAAATGTAGTTAAAATATCCACAGAAAACCCTGAAAAACTTTTTCTCACTAAAGATAAATTCCACTATTAAAAATAGGAGAGAGAAGCTGTGAAAAGAAGTTATTTATGGCCGGGCGCCGGTGGCTCACACCTGTAATCCTAGCTACTGAGGAGGCTGAGATCTGAGGATCACAGCTCAAAGCCAGCCCAAGCAAGGAAAGTCTGTGAGACTCTTATCTCCAATAATCCACTTGAAAACCAGAAGTGGCGCTATGGTTCAAGCTGTAGAGCACTCGCCTTGAGTTGAAGAGCTGAGGGACAGTGCCCAAGCCCAGAGTTCAAGCCCCATGACCGACAAAAAAAAAAAAAAAGTTATTTACAAAAACAAATTTAAACTGTTAAGATTAATCCTTAAGAAATTGGGGATTTAGATGAGTAGAATCCAAGACCCTGCATGCCATTCTCAACACTAATTAAAAAAGAATTAGTCCTTTAGTCATACATTTAAAGTAGGCTAAAACTAGAAACATGGAAAATACCTTTTGTATCCAATAATACTATTTCTTAAAGTAGGTTTATCCCCATAAAGTACATTAAATATTTGTATTGGAACCAGTTATCAGCTATAAAAAACCTGTAACCCTAAGTGTTAATATTTGAAATGACTTGAAATGAGTTTTTTTAAATATTGTTAAGTATATTACATTTAAAGAATAACGAACCTCTTTTTGAAGCCTTTAGGAAAATAAACTGGCCTAATGCCTTTCTTGACTCTCTAAGGTTCACTCTTAGTAGAAAAATACCTGAGGATCATATATTTTAGCACATTAAATGGCTATTTTATATAAAAACTGATCCATTTTTTTTAAATGAGCAGAACTCTTAGATTTTTTTTATAGTATACTGAGTGCTATTCCTAACATATACCATACCGAGGCTATTATCTTTATTCTGCATTACATTTTCCGGAAAAAGAAGTTGTGGGAGATAATAGAACGATTCTTGAAGTCTGAAATCTGTGAAAACAAACAAACAAACAAGATGCTGTAAAGATGAGGCTGATGGTTAAAAATGGCCTTCAATGCTGCAGTGGCCAAATTTTAGAATAATATATTTCTAATTAAGCTGGCTAAGTCTAGAATACATAAAGAAGTACAGTCCTGCTGGAGGCATGGTTAGAATCCTTGCCTAGTAACCACTAAACTCTGGGTTCAAGCTCCAAATTGCCAAAAATGTATACTCAGTTTTTTTTTTTTTGTGACAAGCTCTTTCATGGAAAATGTAAGCATAATTAAACTTAGAAGTATATATGTTATAATCTGTTAATACCTAGATATTTCCTAATTTGCTAATTTAGTCTTAACCCACTAATATGTTATAGACAAGGTCATAGGAAATGAAACCTTAAACTCTGAAACTTTTCAAGAGAAATGAAGACTAGTTACATAAGGCATACCAACTTGATGAAAATAAAGAGTTCAACACTCTTCAAAGAGTGAAAGGCTGACTGATCATGAAGGCATAGCCAGGTCCTTCTTAGCCTCAGACAGTGAGAGAATCAAGACAGTGGCTCCAGAGTAGGGGATATCCAGAACCGAGGGAATCAAAGCTGAGTTGACGAAAGAAAGGAAGGAAGGAAGCCAGTCACCTAGTCACAATGACCAAATTTCATAAGATGATTTAAGGCAGAACAGTGTTATGATTTTTAAGATATAGTCAAGATAGAAGTTATGATATAAAGAATTCATCTATGAATTACAAAGAAGAATATATTATTGAAGCAGTAAAATAATTAGTATAGCAAATCTTGAGGATTTCATTTAAATTGCAAAAATTTACTGAAGCAGGAATACAATTTTAATAGTTATAGCTCAATCTGGACACACACACACACACATATAAAACAAAGACATGATCAGCTCGGATTTAGTTGAGACTATAGTTGACAAATTTATCATTAGGGCTAGCAAATAATTTACATGCAAGAATGAGAGAGGATATGGCAAGGGGTATAGTTCAATGGCCCAGTACTTGCCTAGCACATATGTTTTGTGAAGATCAGATCTTCCACTACTACTGTTCTAGGAAAAATAGCTTTTCATATTATCATTTTGGAATTAACATAATAGCAAGCAAAACAAGTTTTCTTCCGTCAGACCAAGAGATTCTATATGTGTTTCCATTACTCTTTTTCTGGAGCTCAACTCCTTATTGTGCTCTTCTTACTCTCTCAATTCTATTGCTTAGCAGTATCACTGCTGTATATTAACAGTATTACAAGAAACTATCATTTTTAAACTGCTACCCTATAAAATTCTTTCAAGTTACTTTTCCTCAGAAGTTAAGGCTTTGACATTTACATGTCTCTGCAGAATTTTACATATTCACAATCATACTTTTAATATGAAATAAAATGAGAACTTAAGTCAGTAATAGTATGGAACTCATAGAAAAACAGATTTATACAAATATCAAAACCTAAAAAGATGCTTGGTTTGGTGGCTTATGTCTGTAATACTAGCTACTCAGAAGGCTGAGAACTCAGGATGATATGGTTTGAAGTCAGCCTAGGCAGGGAAGTCTGTGAGACTTTTATCTCCAATTATCCACCAAAACTTAAGCTGTGGCTCAATTGATATCTTTGAGCAACAAAGCTTAGGGGCAACATCTAGACTCTTGAGTTCAAGCCCTAAGACCAACACATATATATATATACATACTGAAGTCTAAAAATAATTTTCCACATAGTGTTTAGATACTAAGATCAAACTGTTACTGGCAATCTAGGAATGCCAAACCCTTCCTTATGGAAGAACTAGCCAGTCTCTGGGGCTGTAACACCTAAACTTACTTCCTTTATAGTAAACTTTTTTTTTTTTTTTGGTGGGTCTTGGGCTTGAACTCTGGGCTTGGGCGCTGTCCCTGGGCTCTTCAGCTCAAGGCAAGTGCTCTATTGCTTGAGCTACAGTGCCATTCCCAGTTTTCTAGTGGTTTATTTGAGATTAAGAGTCTCACAGACTTTCCTGCCGGGGCTGGCTTTGAACCGCGATCCTCAGATCTCAGCCTCCTGAGTAGCTAGGATTACAGGTGTGAGCCACCGGCACCCGGCTATAATACACTTTATGGATGGCTGGATTTCAAAATTTAGAGTAGCACACACAGTATGGAGACAATGCCATAAAAAACTAAAATCTATTTAAACATTTTTAGTGATAGTTTCCCTCTTGCTATAGTTACAGAGAGGGAATAGCTAGTTTTGCAATGTTTCTTCTCATCTGTCAATAGAAAAGCTAAGATTTTACACATTAGTTTTATTTTATTAGACATTTTAAAATAACGCCTACACTTAGAAGTAAACACATACTAAAGGTACTACTAGTGTTTCACAGCTATCCAAGATTTTAAATTTTGTAAGTTCATTGGGGAAAAATTAAAGTTCCATTCTAATGCTAAGTTTAGCTTAATTATCCAATCACTTCCTCATCTCTTAAACACCTACTTCACACTAGATAGCTGGGATAGGATGAGAAACCAAGCAGTAGACCTAGAATTGCTAAGCTTTGAAGGTCTTATAGGCTGGGTGAAGGGAACTGTGGGAAAAGTCTCAGGACTACAATTAGCATAGATATGAATTATATGAGAAGACCAGGGGACACTTACCCCAAATAGATTTTACTAGCTCTTGGCATTTTAAACCTTTTATATCATAACACCTTGATTGAATTATTCATTCACAAATGCAAAATGGAAACAGCATTTACCTGCAAGGCTTTTTTTTTTTTTTGCTTTTTTGTGGGTCATGGGGCTTGAACTCAGGGTTTGGGGCTGTCCCTGTGCTCTCCCCCCCCCGCCCCCCTCAAAGTGTTCTATCACTTTGAGCCATAGCACCACTTCTGGTTTTCTGGTGGTTAACTGGAGATAAGAGTCTCATGAACTTCCCTGCCCCAGCTGGCTATGAACAGTGATCCTCAGATTTCAGCCTCCTGAATAGCTAGGATTATAGGTATGACCCACCAGCACCCAGCTCTGGGAAGGATTCTTAAAAAGTAGTAGTTTTTTTCCCTTTCTTCATCTTTAAAAGCTAATGTTACAGGGGACCAGTGGTTCATACTGGTAATTTGAGCTACTCAGGAGGCTGAGATCTGAGGATTGTGGTTCCAAGCCAGCCAAGGTAGCAAAGTCTATAAAACTCATCTCCAATTAACCAGCAAAAAGCTGGAAGTGGCTCAAGTGGTGGAACACCAGTCTTGAGTGAAAAAGCCAAGGGACAGCACCCAGGCTCCAAGTTCAAGTTCCAGTATGGGGGTGGTGGTAGGGTACAATAACATATACTTCAGATCTGAGACTTGACTGCAAGTATTGATATCTTACATTATCTTGCCTTTAAGTTTTGTTTTTTGTTTTTGTTTTTTTTTTTTAAAAAAAAGAACGTATGAACTAACATGCAGAATCAAGAAAGCCAGAACTGCTATGTGGAAGGGTCTGGGTTGCCACAGTGGTAGTAGGAGGTGAAGAAATTGGCTTCTTCTCGTCTTCCATTGACTCTTTTGATGGGTCAGATGGCTGTGATGTGGATGAACGTCCAAATCTTGAGAACAACATTCCTCCAAGTCCCTTTCCGATGCTAGCAGCCCCTGCATTTCACAAAACAGGGTAGTCATTCTGCTGAATCACACCACACTCCAAGCTGAAGAGCACACCCATAATTACAGCCAACTGGCAGAGGAGCTAGGCCCTAGTCATGTTTTTCCAGGGTGGAGACATAAGAAAATTATAATTTATACTGTAGGTTTCCAAATAAAAAGTATTGAAAAGAGGGAAAGTTGTATAAACAAAGAATACAACTTAGAAGAATATACAATCAAGGAGTGACATTGATCAAGAGACACTGTATTCATAATGTGGTTTGTTGAATGGCAATCCCTTTGTACAACTACTTGAATAAAAATATTAAAAAAATACAAAGGAATAGATGTTATTCTATTTAAGTGATCATTGTTTTTGAGTTGAAGTATTTAGTAAGATTAAGACCTCTGATAAAGGAACCATGTTATTACTTACATGGGTAAATAGCCATTATTGATACATATAATTACTATTAAAGTTGAGTGGACAGGTTGAAAAAAAAAAAATCGAAACCACCTCCGAATGTGGAGTGAAATAGTGCCATCTTGAGGCATTTTATGTAAAGGCAACTTGTAACCAAAAGGCAAGGACAAATTCAAACGACACATTTTTCCAGTGACATGCCAAACTTTGTGCTAGTGCTCTAGAGACCACTCACAAAGAAATGAAATATATTTTCTGTCCTAGGAAGCACAATGTCTGAGAGACTTTTAGAACAGATCAAAGAACTGTGTGTGTGGGTACCTTTAGAATACAGGCCTGGCTCTCTCTCATAGGTGAGGAGGTAAAAGCATTATAAACAACAGAACTTGCCTAAGTTCTCCCAGTAAGGGGAAGGGCCAAGATTAAAATAAGGGACTTGATGCTCAGAACAATGCCTTGCCTGTTCTTCCTGCTTTTTCGCATCTGAAACTGGAAGACCTCATCAGATAACCTTTAAAAGTTCTTGGCCCTTGACTATGAACAAGCAGAGAGTAATTAATCCTCAGAGACTAACTGTTGGAAGTTTGGTAATGGAGTATCTCCAACTCTGCCACATGGAGTATGTACATATAGTCAGGTAAGGAACAGTGAAGAGAAATTACCTAATATGCTTGCTTTGCCTATGTTAGTTATGGATTCTCCATAGTGTCGGCGTGGTAAAACTGGTGAGGTCACAGGGCTTGGTATGGTTGAGATGCCTTCATTCTCTGAAACTGAGGTAGATTCTTTTGCTGGGTTGAGAAAGCTTGGCTTCATGTGCTCATAAGGTAGGGGATTTGAAGTATTGTACCAGTGGATCTGGACAGGTGAAATGTTGCTGTAGTGTTTCAATATTAATGGTTCTAATCTATAAGCCTTGATTTAAAAAGAATTCAAAGAAACACAACATTAATGCACAATGCTTGGATTTTGGTAAACTGTTCATTGTTTATTCTACTGTATGCTAAGCAGAACTCAGAGAGGGAATTTAAAAATGGACATTCCAAACACGTACTACTAGTTGTTCACTGCTAATAATTTGTAGTTGGTCTAATTCCATATCCTTGATAATGAGATCATGAAAAAAATTGGAGTTAGTCTTGGCTAATAGTTTCCATTGATTTGTTTTTCAGGGGAAGATAATTTTTATTATGTTCTTCTATCATCTAACAATTAGATTTATGTCAACCTCATAAAGCTGACATAGTAAATGGTGGTCTGGAACACAGCAATTTTTAATATATTAATTTCTTATTAAATCTAGCTTACAGATAGATCAATATAGTGACAGCATTAATCAGTTGTGAACAAAAGCCCTCTTGGCTACTGTGAACAGGGATGACACAGAAGCAAAGGGCAATGTTTTGATTCTGTTCTCTATCACTGATCAACTGTTTGGTGCTTGTTAGAATTCTGGCTCTTGTGGGATTTCAGGAAAAACAGATGGTTGGTAAAAACTGCCTTGCACAGTTCTGACAAACTATTTAAAAAGCATTAGAAAAAACTGCAGGGGCTGAGGGTATATCTCAGTGGTTGGGTGCTACTGTGTGCAGAGCCCTGGGTTCAACCCTCAGCACCAAACAAACCCAAGAAGGCACAAAAATCACCTCTGAACTCAAGTTCACTCTCCAGTTAGGAGAAAGGATTTATAAAATGCCAAGACTGTGTAGTTGCATTTTTATATAACAGCCTATCAGAATTCTATTTGAAATTTATTTCCA
>NW_012267232.1:3710897-3751305 GCF_000151885.1 Dipodomys ordii | reverse complement strand
AAGACTCACAACTTCCAAATGGAGGAAGAAAACTGGCTGGTTCTGGTTTTGCAGGCTTGTGTGATCCCAGCTGCACAGGCAGCAGAGGTGGCAAGGCTGACAACCTGAGCAAAAAAGTGAACAAGACCTGCCGCTCAATAAACGATACCAGCTACATGGGAGGAAGATGGAGGTTTGCAGTCCAAGGCTGGACCAAGGGAAAAGCATGAGAACCTGCCTGAAAGATGAAGCAAAGACGACTAGGGGGTTGGCTCAAGTGTGGCCCTGAGTTCAAACCTTAGCACCATATCACAAGAAAAGAAAGATGGAAGGAGGGAATAGAAAGGAAAGGAGATGATTCAACTGCAATCCAAGACCTGGAAATAAATTTCAAATAGAATTTGCCTGTTTATAGCTGGATGCAAGATTCCTGAAGTGCTTACATTTAAAAACATTATTTACAACACAAATATAAAAATTCAGTATTCAACACTCGTACTGGGTTAAAATAGTTTTACCTTTTCATGATTAGTATGTGGTATCTGAATATATTCATTTTAAAAAGGATTCATCAAACACATTTCAATACAGTGGTATGTTTTAGAAAACAAAGTATTTCAAGCAGAATTTTAAGACTTAGGGTTGCTAACATTACATCCTAACATTAAAGCTGGCAAAAGTTTGGGAACTGAGGTAACTCCTGATTTTTTTTTATTAATCCTGGGATAATAATTCTATATTATGTTCTAATGTTACATATGCAACATAAACATTATCTCTAAGGTATTTTATTTAATGAATCCTAGTAAACCAAGATACAAGTGTTTTAAGAACACGAACTTCTGCAAATAAGTCAGACTCATTAATTCAATGGGCCCTGGCATAGATTTTCAGGAACAAAAGAACATTAAGGAAAAAAAAAACCCTATATTGCAGCTTACCACTGGGTCTGTAGGATGAAAAATGTTTAGTAACCGATTACAAATCTCTCTAGGCAAAATATGGTCTTGATTTCCAGAGTTTCCTGGTCGAATGCCACGCAATGCCAAAAAGACTGCTAGTGGGGATCCCATACAGAAGAAATTCTCAACCTGAAGTGAAAAGACATCACATTATTTTTCACTAGGATCATGGAATAATATGTTTTAAAAGATGAAAATACAATTATCTCTAAGTATATTAGACTATGCCCATATGATATCTGCATTGTTTGAGTATATGCCAACTAATCATTCTAAAATAATCTATTTCCATGAAGTTTTCTTTCTTTTTCTTGCGCTGGCTCTGGGGCTTGAATTCAGAGTCTGGGTGCTGTCCTTCAGCTTTTGTGCTCAAGGCTAGCACTCTACCATTAGAGCCACAGCTCTACTTCCAACCTTTTGGAGGTTAATTGGAATAAGAGCCTCAGAGGCTTTTCCTGCCTGGGATGGCTTCAAACTGCAATACTCAGCTCTCAACCTCTTGAGTAGTTAGGATTGCAGGAATAAACAACTGGCACCCAGCAGAATTTCATTGCTTTAAAGCCACGAGAAGTTGAAGAATAAGAAGGGAAGGATGATAAGAAGAAAACACATTTCATAGTGTGTTTCTATCCACCAATCAAAGATTTACTGAGCTACCACTTTTAGAAAAAAGTTTTATTTATTGGTGCATTGTTTCCTAGAGATACCAGACCAATGCATGGAGTAGACAGAGCAAGTTCCTGAACTTTGTGTGAATATACTAAGTGTAATGGGTTGGGACTAGACTAGTAAGGTAGAGCCTCATAAATTTACAATTGGGGGTGGTGGGGAGAAGGCGAACAGAAGAGTGCACACCAGAGGGAAGGAGTGCTATAAAGGAATGGTAAAAGGAACACTTCCACCTGAGGGCTTTTCAGAGAAGGCAGCATTTGCAGTTGTCAGCATGAAATATAAAGAATTTCCACAGCTGAGACTAGAATACTAGAATGATAGACTAGATGGACAGACTCAAATGAACAGAAGCAGGAAATATGGCTTAATATGGCTTATTACTTTTACTGTTTTTTGGTGCTAGTCTTGGGGCTTGAACTCAGGGCCTGGGTCTAGTACAGTACCATGAGCTTTTGTGTTCAAGGCTAGTGCTCTATCACTTGAACCACAGGTCCACTTCTGACTTTTTGGTTGTTAATTGGAGATGAGAGTCTCATGGATTTATCTGCTCGGGCTTGTTTTGAATCTCCATCATCAGATCTCAGCCTACTGAATAGCTGGGATTATACGTTTGAACACCTGGTGCATGGCCTCATGCACACTTTTCTTTTTTCTTTTTCCGGTCATGGGCCTTGAACTCTAGGCCTAAGCGCTGTCCCTCAGCTCTTCAGCTCAAGGCTAGCGCTCTATCATTTGAGCCACAGCTCCACTTCCAGTCATTTATTGGAGATAAGCGTCTCACAGACTTTCCTGCCCGGCTGGCTTGAACCACGATCCTTAGATATCAGCCTCCTGAGTAGCTAGGATTACAGGCATGAACTATCAGCGCCTGGCTCACATGCACACTTTTTATCTAACAAAATTCTTTATGAATTCACTGGTCAGACACTAAATTCTTATCTTCACAGAAGAAGCAAATTTTCTTTGTGGTAAAACTGTAGTTTGAGGAACACACTCAATGGGGTAATGACTGAGCTTCAGTAATGTTTCCAGCTATCAGGATTTTAAAGGTAAAAAGGAAACTTAGATGTTTAGTCTAACCCTTTGTTCAGAGATAAATGAACAAGTGAATTCAGAAATATTAAATGATTTGACTACAGTTAGAGCAATGCGTATGGAGTTGAAGACAGGAAATTGAACTTAATACCTGCTGCTTTCATTCATTGGCTAGTGCTCATATCAATTGAGCCATGCCTCCAACCCCAAGTTTCCACTTTCTACACTAAAGCTTGTTAGTGTCTCCCTCTTTCTTCCCTCCCTCCTCATTTCCTTTCTGTGAACCCCTCTTGGTGGTGAGGCTGGAAATCAGGGCCTGGGCACTGTCCTTTAGCTTTTTCCACTCAAGGCTGGAGCTTTAACAGTTGCACTTCCAGTTTTTTGTGATTTAGTGAAAATAAGTCTCACAGACTCTGTTCTGACTGGCCTCAAACTTGGATCCTCAGACGTTAGCCTCCTAGTGCCCAGCTAAACCAAACTTTTTGCCTAGGCTGGTCTAGCACTGACCTCATTCTGATCTCAGCCTCCCAAGTAGCCAGAATTACATATGGGTGTGTGCCACAATGTCCAGCTTCTTCTCTTTTGAGAATCAATGATCAATTGTTACAGAGCTAACACCTGTACTCTGAAAGTCAATTCATTCTTGGCAACTGGCATGGAATAACTTGTTTCCTTTAGAACTCTGGAGTCCTAAATATGATTTGACAGTTCATTAGATTTCTTTTGAGAATCAATGATCAAGTGTTATAGAGCTAACACCTGTACTCTGAAAGTCAATTCATTCTTGGCAACTGGCATGGAATAACTTGTTTCCTTTAGAACTCTGGAATCCTAAATATGATTTGACAGTCCATTAGATTTCTGTGTTTTCTCTAATAATTTAAACTCATGTTATACAACATGTGATTATGTGTGCATCAGAAGGACACTCAAGTACAGTGCATAAGTTCTAGTTATATGGTATTCAATTCTGACATAGCAATACACTTACTGGGACATACCTAACACTTCAGTAAAAAAAAATCATAACACAAAATAGGAGATTTTACTTCTTCTATCACATCACTTCTATACAGTCTACTTTGATCACATAAGGATGGTAGCAGAGATGTAACTCAAATTCTATGTCAGGAAAACTTCAAAGACCAACTTCTTTAAAGGTCTGTTATAACATTATCATTATAGCTTTTAAATATATGTTATTAGTTAAAAGAAAAACAATTCTGTAAGCTCTAGAGACAGAATCAAAGTAATTCTATTAATTTTTCCCCTGGGGCTAGGAAAGTGTAAATGGTATAGGGCTTGCCAATTTGGTCCCCAGAACTGCCATAAGTTTTTTTTTTTGTTGTTGTTCATTTTTTCCCCTGAATCAAACTGGTGGCACACATCTATCTTGGAGGCGGATGCAGGAGGATCCTTAGTTTGAGGTCAGCATAGGCTACCTACCAAAGGCTTATCTCAAAGATTAACTTTTTGTGTGTGTATGCTCGACCTGGCACTTCTCAAGGGTTGGGCATTGTCCCTGAGCTTTTATGGACAAGGCTAGAGTTCTACCATTTTAGCCATAGCTCCACTACTGGTTTTGTTGTTTTTTTTTTTTTTTTTACAGAATTTCCTGCCCAGGCTGGCTTTGAACTGAAATCCTCAGAACTGTCTCCAGAGTAACTAGGATTATAAGTATGAGCCACTGGCACCCAGCTCATTTTCCCTCTTTACCTGTACATTAAATTTCACTGACAGCAGTAGATTCCTAGAACAAGTAATTCAGTATCATAGAGCCATGCATAAGTTTCATTTGGAAACTTATGACATCTTTATGTAGTCAGTTTATACAGCTACAGGAACATCCTTACCAAGAGTGGTCATTGTTGACCACTCTGCACTTTAGATTTTCCTAAACTATTGGTTTCAAAAGGCTATTTTGGTACACTGCCCATATTTCAATCCTATTTCTTATTTCTATTTACTCCTGCTCTCCCCCAGACTCCTTATTGAGTCCTGAAAATTCCAGCCAAACTGACCCAAGTTGGGTCAGTATTTTTGATTGAACTGTGAGCTTTCCATCCTGGAATCATTGCTGATCTATTTCTTTTTTCATGCCACTGACTTCTCCCTTCTTTTGCTTGGCCAAATTTAATCTACTTAGAACAAGGGTCCATGCCATTTCTTAAACTTTCCTTGCTCACACACACATCATTGTGTGTGGCTAATGGCACTTATAACACACTATTCCATGTCCCCAGGGACAAAGTGCCATTTTGTCCATTCTTTTCTTTGCAGAACTAAGAAAACAGTGTCCAATACACAGTAAGTATTCCATAGCCATTCATAATTAAACCTCAATTTGTACCATAAATCACATTTAAATACTCAAGGAATATGAAGATAATGAAAACTGCATCACTTTTTCCTTACCTTAAATTTTAAGGCAGGTGCTTGTGTTATGGATGAGGCCTTCAATCCATGCAGACGTTCTTCTATTTCCCTCAGCCTAGGAAGTGGTATGAGATTACACACAGGTGTATACTGATCACAGTACATTAGATGCTTATTAGTTTACAAAGCATACTAACCCCTACTCTGACCCCTCTTTAAAATTTTTTTAAAATAAATGCACATGCTGCACCATATAGTGTACCAAATAAAACACTCCTGTCACCTGTCTTTTCTTCTTCCAGTGCTAAGGATGAAACTCAGAGCCTGTGCATGCTAAACAAATGATCTACGTACATTCTTAGCCTGGCATTTTCTTCTTTTAGTAAAAAGGCTTTTTAGTGGAATATTAGGTAAGCATCTATATACTTTTAAAAAATGACTTGTGGGGTGCTGCTATTTCATGCCTATAATCTTAGCTACTTGGGAGGCTGAGATCTGGGAATCACAGTTTGAAGCCAGGCTGGGCAGGAAACTCCTTGAGACTCTTAGCTTTCATTAAACACACACACACACACACACACACACACACACACACACACACACACACACACACACACACGAACGAAGTGGAGCTGTGACTCAATTTGCAGAGCACTAGCCTTTAGCACAAAAGCTCAGGGTCAGTCAGTACGTAGGCCCTGAGTTCAAGCTCCAGGATAGGCACAGACACACAGGTACGTACAGATGTATACATATACACGTACACACACACACACACACACACACACACACACATACACATGACACAAAATGATTTATTCTTGGTGACTTTTTAAAGCATCTTTTCCTTTCCTATAATAATTAACCTTAAAGATCTTTTAATGTCACTGCCTCTTGACCTACTGTAATTTTTACAGCAATGATTACTTGTCCAACACACCACAGATCAGTTTAACCTTCTCTGGTGATGAATACTTGTGTTGTTTCATCTTTTACCTCATTATAATATTCTGTATCTTACATTTAATAAACATAAACGAATTAAAAAATTAACATCTTTAATACTGCTCTGAGGTTTGGTAAACATGACATTTTCTTTCAAAACTAATAATTTTGTTATATTTTTGTTATAATATATGTCTAGCTTACAGAATCTAAAATATGAGATTCTTAGACAACTTCTCTAATACTAGAAGAGAATCAAAGACTGTTAGTCAATTAACTCAGTTGTTTTCGTACAATGCTAAACTACTTGAAGGAGGGAAATACATTGTTTTATCAGAATTGATGAAATGATTTACTACTGAGAGGAAAAGAAGTTGTGCCACAGAAAATCAATCGAGATAGGAATATGGCCAAGAATTACAAGATAGTTCTAGAAAGGCAACAATAATCAAATGTTTATAATTACATAACATACACTTACATTTACATACAACATACAATAAAACACATTGGTCAAGAAATAAAAAGGGGTTTTAAGACTATTTTCAAATAATAATATAAAGGTAGAGATCTTCTTTTCAAGATCAATACACTATAAGTGACTTTAAAGTAGTAAACATTTTCAGTATAAGTTCTGCACAGACTCAGCTTGGAAATAAGTTTTAGATTTCACTCCTAACTAGTTGTGAGGAAAGACAGAAGGAAAAAATGCAGAGGAAAACAAAATGATTTTATGCTATAAAAAATGCATGTAATTGGCATGAAAATTAATCTTTAGCTTGATCAGGCACATTATCCAGTAATCTTTGTATCCTTAACAATGAAAGTCGTAAGTTTTCTCCTAAAGGGTCTAGTAATTATATAAAGACATTTTAAATTATATCCCCAAACCAGGATACACTACCGTCGCTTTGTTATATAGAGTTCATCAAGAAGATGTCGTTCTTCATAACTCATCCACCGTTCATCAGGCAACTCTTCTTCCTTCTGAAGCAACTGTTCATAAAGTCGAACTGGATTCCAGCCAGTCATTATGTCGTAAGTGATTACACATCCCAAGGAATGGGACACTATTGAGACTTTACCCCCTTTTTCTTCAAAGTCTGGGTTCCGAGAACAGAAAAGGGAATATAATCGATTCAGCTCTTGCTGAAGGCCTTTAACTAGCTGTTTGAAATAAAAAGAAATACATATATATATTAGTTATCACTGAGTGCTGTAAACCTTATTTCTAAACTCAAGAAAACTAAACATTACTGACCAAATACAGGTTATCAGAATGAGTCTGCTTTACAATCTTGCAGAACTGAAGGGATACATAATATTACAATCTTTATAATTACTACAGAACACACAAGCATATAGATCTGTGTATGTACACAGATCTTTGTGTAGGCTTGAAGTCAACTACATTGGGAGATTAGGAAAAATGTGTTCCCTGTAGATTCTAGTAACTGCATCTTATCCCTACAGGCAATTTCTATATACTTTTTTTCTGGTACCGAAGTTTGAATTCATACTTTACACTTACTCAGCTTGTTTGCACAATTAGTGCTTTACTATTTGAGTCATGCCTCCAGCTTGATTTGCTAGTTATTTCAGAAATGGAGTCTTGTGGGCTTTTTTTCCCAGGCTAGCCTCGAAATGATCATCTGGATGTCAGCTTCTTAAGTGGCTAGATTACAGGCATGAACAACTGGTGGCTTGCTTCAATCCTTAATTTATACCTTGTGATATTTAGTCATACATTTTGGCAATGAGTTTATAGCACATATATTAACATATCACATATATAGTTAAGAGTAATATAATACAAGGATACTGTATGATTTAAATAAAAAGCTAATGTTAATCCACTTGATATTTCAAATTTCCATTAAGTTGGTGATAGATATGAGTAAAAATTTGATTTTTAGGGGTGAGAAGCAAGGCTTTTTAAAGTTTGGAGTTATTCATTTTGGAAAGAGTAATTTTTCTTAACAAAACTGTTTTCTTTGAAATTGAACCTTAATTATTATTATTGCAATACTCTACACAATCAACAAAATAAAGTTCTTCTGCTACTCAAACTCATATTGACTCCTGACCTCAGTTTTAAGTCTTTTCATTTCTAGACTATTATTTATTCCTACTTGGTTATACATTTTGAGTTTGAGACTCAATTTCTTTTTTTTTCCTTTTACAGCTTCTTTTTATTTTATTGTGAAAATACTGTACAGAGGGGTGAGACTCAATTTCTTATTGAAGTCTGTAGGATGCTAGCTGCTACTCTGACAAAGTACAGTAATTTGTTGTTTTTGGTTATGCATTTTGAATTTGACCCTCAATTTCTTATAGAAATCTGTAGAATGCTAGCTGCTACTCTTTTTTTTTTCAAATGCTAGCTGCTACTCTTACAAAGAATAGCAATTTGCTGGAAAAATTAGGAGTCCATGGAAAATTCCTCAATACAATAAAGGCTGTATATGACAAACCTACAGCCAGCATTATATTTAATAGTGAAAAACTAAAGCTATTTCCTCTAATCTCAGGAATGAGACAAGGATGTCCACTCTCTCCAATTTAGTATTAGAATGCCTACCTACAGCAATAAGACAAGATATAAACATAAAGGGGATCCAAATAAGGAAAAATAAAGTAAAACTCTCCCCCTTTGCAGATGACATGATCTTGTATTTGAATCCCATGGACTCCACTCCCAAATTACTTGAGCTGATTTGAAATTTTCACAAAGTAGCAGTGTATAAAATTAACCCTCAAAAATCAGTGGCTTTCCTGTATGCCAACAATGAGAAGAGCGCTGCTGAGATTAGGAAAGCAAATCCTTTTGTAATAGCCTCACAAAAAATAAAATACCTAGGAATTAACAACTAAAGAAGTGAAGGACCTCTACGATGAAAACTTTAAAAACCTGAAAAAAGAAATCAAAGCAGAACTTAGAAAGTGGAAAAACCTCCCATGCTCCTGGATTGGAAGGATCAACATCGTGAAAATGGCAATATCTACAAATAGATATCTACAAATTCAATGTGATACCTATCAATATTCTAACCTCATTCAAGTAAACAGAAGATGCAATCCAAAAATTCATATGGAACAATAAAAGACCCAGAATAGCAAAAACGATCCTTAGGAGACAGAATAAGTTTGCTTTACAATCTTGCAGAACTGAAGGGATACATAATATTACAATCTTTGTAATTACTACAGAACACACAGTGCTGGAGGGATATCAATACCAAATTTCAAAGCCATAGTAATCAAAATAGCTTGGTACTGGCACAAGAACAGCCCTCAGGACCAATGGAACAGAAATGAACCCACAGACCTACAGCCACTTAATCTTTGATAAGGAAGCTAAAAAAATAGAATGGAAGAAAGACAGCCTCTTCGGTAAGTGGTGCTGGAAAAATTGGTTAATCACCTGTAGAAAACTAAAGCTAGATCCTTATATATCACCCTGCACCAGAATCAACTCCAAAAATGGATCAAAGACCTCAGAGTCAAAGCAGACACGCTGAAAACATTACAGGAAGGAATAGGAGACACTTTAGAGGTCTCCTTGGCACAGGCCGAAATTTTCTTAATAGAGACCCAGAAACACAACAAATCAAAGAAACGTTGGACAAATGGGATTGCATGAAATTGCAGAGCTTCTGCATGGCAAAGGACATAGCTAGTAAGATCAATAGAAAGCCCATGGATTGGGAGAAGATCTTCACTAGCCATATAACAGACAAGGGTCTCATATCTAAAATATACCTGGAACTCAAAAAATTAAATCCCCCAGCAACAAATCTTCAAAAAAACAACTGCCTGATAAATAAGTGGGCTGAAGACTTAAAGAGAAACTTCTCTGAAGAGGATATATGAATGGCCAATAGATACATGAAGAAATGCTCAACCTCTCTAGCCATAAAAGAAATGCAAATCAAAACAACATTGAGATTCCACCTCACCCCACTTAGAATGGCTATAATCAAGAAATCTAATAATAACAGATGCTGGAGGGGATGTGGACAGAAGGGAACCTTACTGCATTGTTGGTGGGAGTGTAAACTTGTTCGACCACTTTGGAAAGCAGTAGGGAGTCAAAAGACTCCCTAGAGCTCCCCTATGACCCAGCAATCCCACTTTTGGGCATTTATCCAAATGATCACAAACCAGACCATACTAAAGCTACCAGCACAACTATGTTTACTGCAGCATTATTTACCATAGCTTAGAAGATAGATATGGAACCAACCCAGATGCTCCTGAGTAGATGAATGGATCAAGAAATTGTGGTGTGTGTATACACACACACATACACAGAGACACACACACACAGAGACACACACACACAGAGACACACACACACAGACACACACACACAGACACACACACACAGACACACACACACAGACACACACACACAGAGACACACACACAGACACATACACATAGACACACATACACACAGGAATTCGATGCCTCCATCAGAAAGAATGACATTGCCGACATTGCCCCATTTGTTAGGAAATGGAAAGACTTGGAAAAAAATTGTATTAAGTGAAGTAAGCCAGGCCCCCAAAAACACAGGTACTATGGTTTCCCTTATTTGCAATAACTAGTATATGTCTGGGATAAGCAGAAAAGGTCAAAAGCTATGTACATATGACCAGATAAGATGATGTTAAGTGAAATGAACCCCAAGATAGGGACACAAGTGGTTTTTTCTTTCTTGCTATTGATTCTAATGTATTTATAAGGTACCATGTGATTTTTTTTGTTACTTCCTCCCCTACAGTATAACCCGTTTTCACTGTATTTGATGTCGGTATAATTTGGGGAGGGGAAGGGAAAAAACAAAACGTTTAAATAGGGAGACAGGTTTACCCATTGTGACAATGAGATGTACAAGACACTGCTGAACAACGAACTTTACAATTTAGGCAGTGGGACGGGGGAGAGTGTAGTTGTGGCAGTGGGAGGGAAGGCATGGTAGGGGAAAAACAAAGGAGGAGGCAATAATGCTTGATAAGAAATGTACTCATTACCTTGCTCATGTACAGTATTTTCACAATAAAAAACTTATAAACCAAAAAGAACAGTAATTTGCTGTTTTACTTGTGTTCCACTACTGGTTTTTTGGTGGTTAGTTGGAGATAAGTGTCTCACGGACTTTCCTGCCTGGGTTGGCTTTAAACCACAGTCCTCAGATCTCAACCTCCTTAGTAGCTAGGATTACAGGCATGAGCCACCAGTGCTTGGCTTGTTTTTACTTTTAATACTGTTATTCTCCCTCAAGAGACAACTAGCTTCCAACTTTTACTGAGCATACTCAATGATACAAACTGACAATCACTTAAGCATTTTATGATTGGCTGGATCAGCAATGTCATAGATCTCATAAAAGGCATGACATTCTGTTGATACCTAAGAGTTCCATAATGCAATACTGAGGGCTCATTAAAGCTACTGAAACCAAGTGTCCTGTCTGATGAAATATATTCAGCCAATGTAGCATAAGATGATAATGTGGAAGGATAAGATGTAAGTTTCTTTAGTTGGTATTTTATGTTCATTTTTTTGTTGTTGTTGTTGTCGGTCATGGGGCTTGAACTCTGGGCCTGGGAGCTGTCCCTCAGCTCTTCAGCTCAAGGCTAGCGCTCTACCACTTGAGCTACAGTGCCACTTTCAAGTATTTCAATGTCTTTAAGGACTTCCATGCTTTCGTGTAGTGGTTCTCCAATTTTCAACATGTTTCAGCTTCACCTACTTGGAGTCTTGTTCAATACAGGTTCCTAGGCTCTCTTAGAAGTTCAAAATACCTTCTACCAGATGAGTTCACATATCTATATCTATACCTATAGATATAGATTTCTGAAAAGGGAATTTTGTAACTAACAGATTTTACTTTTGTACACTTGCAGTGCTTTTCTTCTGGCCTTCTACTATTGACAGGTAATTTTACAGTGAAGTAGCCCAATGTTAAAGATAGTGCCTGGCACAGAGCTGGTGCTCAGTGAGTATGTATTAACAAAATTAAAGGTCAAGGAAGTCAAAAGAAGCAGCTAGACTGAAAACACTGTGATCAGACTGACTACAATGTGACCACAGAAGAGAGGAGTATAAGCAGCATGATTATGTGGTGCTCTACCAGCTGATTCAAATCCTGCCTCTAACACTTGGCTAAATGAGACACTTCTGGCATATTACCTAATCTCTCCTTGTGTTGGTTTCCTCACCCCTCAAATAAGGATGATAATAACGAATCTGCTTCACAGGGTTTTTGTTTTTTGGGTCCGGTCATGGGGCCCGAACTCTGGGCCTGGGCGCTGTCCCTCAGCTCTTCAGCTCAAGGCTAGCGCTCTACCACTTGAGCCACAGCGCCACTTCCGGCTTTTTTCTTTTTGCTTATGTGGTGCTGAGGAATCGAACCCAGGGCCTCAGGCATGCAAGGCAAGCGCTCTACCACTGAGCCACCTTCCCAGCCCCAGCTTCACAGGGTTTTTATGAAGATTATTATGACAATTACCGAGTGTTAGTTTACTCTGATGAACAAAAGTCCTCCAATGAGTGACAAAGTGGATGTTATAGAAATTATCTCATTCTGTTGAATAATTTTTTACCTTTTACCCATGTTAGTGCAATTTGTGGTGAATTAGCAACATTGTCATCTGGGAACCGTTATAAATCACTACACAGTGGAGCAATATCTGTCTATCACACAGAAGCAAGCAGAAGGAAATTCCTAGGTGTCTAAAACTCTTGTGAGGACAGCAATCAGAGATATAATTAATGTGATTGATAAAAGATGGTATTTTTTCAAAGAACAATGTTCAGATCAATATCCTACCCATAAGGGCTTTAATGTCTAGTTTGAAGATTGTCAAATTCACTATTAAATAAGGCTATCTATAGATAAACAGATTTCTGTAATTTTTCATTTGGTTAGTAAAATCATAAAATTAAAAGGCAGGGCATTCACATAGCATCATTCTTAAAGATATCTAAAAAAAATCAAGACAGTCATAATACTTACTTCATCTCTATAAAGGGGACTAGTATAATACATGATGTCCATTGCACTGCTATTTAGCATGTCCCTTAAACCTCGAACTTTATCAGGAGTAATGGAGTCAACAGTGTCTACAAAAAGTGAAACAACAAAATTAAAACTATAGAAGAGAGAAATATTACATTTCCTGAAATAATTTAACATTGAAATAGTTGAGACCAGCTTTGGCTTTAATGTACTTTCCTTTCCTGAAAATTATTACAAAAACAGCCAGGTACCAGTGGCTCATGGCTGTAATCCTAGCTACTCAGGAGGCTGAAATCTGAAGATCAAAGTTAAAAGCCCGCCCAAGCTGACAAATTGGAGAAACTTTTATCTCCAATTAACCAACCAAAAAACTAGACATGGAGGCATACATGGCTCAAGTGGTAGAGTGCCAGCCTTGAGTGAAAAAGCCAAGGAAGCATGCGAGGTTCTGAGCACAAAAAAAATTCACAAAAACAAAAACAAACCAATAAGACAAAAAAATGACATTAAAAGAACACTAAGAATAAACAGCCATATAAAAAAAAATTTCTTGATCCATGTATCTTGGGTCTGGCAATAATTATGTGGAAGGTCTGGCACTGCTAACAGAAATTCAAGACTAAATTAAGACTTCCCAGAGGTCATGCCTTTATCTACCCTTTAGTGAACCAAAAACTCTATGGGCTAGAACTGTCAAATCATAAATATGCACAAAAGCAAGAAAATGAATAACGGACTTCTTCACCGAACAAGGGAGTGTTGAAAACTATTTACCTAATAAAATTACTAAAGATGCAGAAAACTACATTTCTTTTAAACACTGAGAAACTTGTGTTTACAATATTTACACTGTGCAATAGTATTCATCATACTTGGGAAAATATTATTACTCAAAAAAGCAACAAACTGCAGAAGGTTTATGGTACAATTTCATTTTTCTCCTGTTTTTCACTGTATTGGCTTAGATTATTGCATTTCACCATACACTTCAATATAATGTACTGAATGAAAGACCGGAAGGCAGTGATAATCCCAAAGTACTGGGATTACAGGTGTGTGCTACTGTCTCTTCTTTGATGCCAACCTTTTAAGTTGCAAAAATGGAAGGTATAACCACCATGCTCATATGGAAACAGTTTAAAGGTCATTTTAATGCATTTGCAAAAATGTTTTTATTATTAAATAAGAAAGCAATACATCTGGGCAATTGAAAGAATAATTTATAAAGAAGGAAAACAACAATGTCTTACTTTAAAATATTGCTATTGTGTTGGATAGATAGTTCAGTGGCAAAGGGCATGCATGTTAGCATGTTCAAAGGTCTTAAGTTCAATGTGCAGCACACTATCACCAAGAATACTGCCATTATCTTTGATGTCCACCATATATTTTTAAATGACCACGGACTTCTTTTGCTATTGGTAGCAATGTTGTTTTTTTTCCCCATCAGCGCTGGCGACTGAACCCAGGGCCTCACACATGCTAGGCAAATACTTTACCAGTTATACCCTGTGTCAAACTTCCTCTTCAAACTTCTCTTTATTAGATACAATCTCACTAATAAGTGGTTTGGATTAATCATGTACTTTGTTATGTATTTACTTGTTAAAAATATTACTATAGTCAATTACTTTTATAGTATTTACTATGTGTCAGATGGCTAATATTTTACTTTGCCTGTTTCTGAACAGAGTTCTTCTACCCCTGCCAAGGTACTGAGATTCATCCATGTTGATATGTCTAGCTGTAATCCACTCATTTTTATTGCTGTATGGTATTTATTCTCCTCTACATTGAAACTTTCCCACTCCTTTGAGAGAAAGTGGATGTTTCTAGATATTTTCTTTTGTAAACTATGAAACGTTCATTTGGTGGGTAAAGTATGGATCTTTCCCCTTTCTTTCCCACATGACAACCATTTATCAAGCACATAGAAAACACAGGTCACCCTTTCACCAAGCAGCTGTTAAGCCAGCTCTGACAGGTATCAAGTTTTTACATTAGCACATCTATTTAAGAACTCTACTCTGGTACACCAGTCTATTTGCCTCGCCAGTACCAACACTAAGCTGTATTAATTACAAAGGTGAAATATTAGGTCTGGCTGTCTAGTAGGACACAACTTTCTAATAATTTAAAAATTAATTTGTCAAGAATCATGAAAAATGCTATTGGATTTTGGTTAGGATTTCATAGAATCTACAAATAAATTTGGGGAAAAATAAACACTTCTTGTTTAAGTTGAATTATTGTTTAATGATCCCTTAATTATAAATATACATCTAGTGTTTTCTTGATATTCTGCATTTTAATATCATTTCTGTGTTATTGGTATAGAGAAATACAATTATTTTAAATACATTCTTTTTCACGACTTTCATAATCTTATTAATCCTAATAATTTTTATAAATTCTTTTGTAGACACATTTGGCCTTTAAGCATATGCTTTCAATTCTTTATAGCTATTTTATTTTTCTTGCATGCTGATGTTTGCTACAGCTTGCTTTTATCATTACTTTTAATTTAAATAACTATGAATTCTAATGTATGCACAGTAAACATCACCATGATCAGAACACAGAACTGTTCTGCCTCCTTAACCATTTTACAAAGTATGCAATCTTTAAAGACTGGCTTTACTCATTCATTCTAAAGCCTTCAAAATTAACAAAGTAGACCAGGAGTGGTGGCATACACCTGTAACCCTAGTATTCAGAAGGCTAAGGCAAGAAGGTGAATCATGATAACAGCCTGGACTATACAGAGAGTTTGAGGCCAGTATGTCACTTCAGTGATACTTTTGCTTCTAAAACAAACAAAAACTATTTCGCTGGGAGAGAGTAGGAGAAAGGATGATACTGTATGACAGGAAATGTACTCACTACCTGACTTATGTAATTGTAATCCCTCTGTACACCATATCTTTATAATAACAATAAAGTTAATTTAAAAAAAAACTACTGCAGTAACTAAAACCAAACAGGACCGGTAAGCTCATGGGATTTAGTAATTTTTTTTTCTTCTGCCTGGTCCTGGGTCTTGAGCTCTGGGCCTGGGTGTTGTTCCTGAGCTTCTTTTGCTCAAGAAGAACACTCTACCACTTAAACTACAGTGCCTCTTCTGGTTTTTTTGAGTAGTTTATTGGAGATAAGAGTGTCAGGGACTTTCCCAGGCTGGCTTTGATCCGTGATCCTTAGATCTCAGCCTCCTGAGTAGGAGGCTAGGATTACAGGCATGAGCCACTGGCACCTGGCTTTAGTAAATTTTAATACATCTTTGTTGGCTATAATTCTTGAGTATCCATCTTAGTAAATGAGCAAAGCTCAAAATTTTATACAGACTATTTACACATAGCCATTAAGCTGAGAGCTGTTCTTTGGTAACAAGCATTTATTTTTTTTTAATTTTACAAGCATTTATTTTTAAAAGCTCATTATAACTTTTGATCCCATTTTGGTTTGGTAAGTGCTAAGTGAAATTTCTTTGAGACAGTATCATAGAACTGGAAGAATCCTTGGAAATCATCAAGAGCCAGGTTAGTATATGAACACTGGCTTTGGTATCATGCAGACCCAGATTCTTACACGACATCTGTTCCTTCTATATATGCTTTTTCTACCTTGAGACTATAGAGGATATGCATGAAAATAGTGCTGTAAAATCTATATGATGTTTTACATGACAGAAATGAGTATAATCATCAAAAAAAGCAACAGTTCTATTTACTCAATCTAAAACAAAGAGTGAATATACCCCAAGACAAAATTGACTTTGTTTTCAATGAACAAAAAGTTTTCCTAAAATTCTATGCATTCATTTTGGTAAATATTTGACACTGGCTATATCATTCAATCTGTAAGATAAAATATACCTCCATCAAGAGTAAGTTTTGACCGCCATTCAACAGGCAGAAATTCAACATGTGTTGCATGATTGGAAAAATGCTTTTCTTCTATTTTTCTTGCAGCCTCTCTCATCCTACAAAATAAAAACATAAATTAATAAAAGCAAAATAAAACTTTGAGAATAATTTCACATATGTATTTATATGGTAAAGAATCTTTTGTTATCCCCCTTTCCAATTATATTTCTATTACTGAGACACTAAGCAAAGTTGGCAACATCAGAACCATTTCAAAGTTATTTTTCTTAAATTTGAAAACTATGATTTCAAATTTTCCAAGTTGTTACACTGTTTCCTAAATATATGCAAATTTTTAGATATAATGAATTATACCTGTGCCATCAACCAGCTCTGAATATTCTCAAATTATGGCCTACTTATTTTAAATATCCTCTCATTTTAACTTTTGAAATTAAAGTATCAACAAATTTGATTTTCCCCCCTCTTTTAGTGTCAATTACATGAATTTTTAGCATATGTGGGTAGCATTCCACCTGTACTAATATGCTGAAATTTAAAAACGATTAATTTTTGATACTTCTATATTACATAGCTATATGCTATTTATGGATGAAATGATGTGATATCCGAGATTTGCTTTAAATTATGAGGGGAAAGTTCAACTTAAAAGGGATAGCTGAGGAGTCTTTATTTACAAAGTTTAAAGAATTTTGATACAAACTCACTTATCTATTCTACTTTTGATGCAGTATCTCAGAAACCACTGCCTAATCCAAGATTGAACAGATTTTACTCTTTCCTGTTAAAGACTTTAGTTTTAGCTCTAAGTAGGAGCCAAGTAAGTCTTCGTTTCATCTTTAATTTGTACATACAGTATGAGGCAAGAGTCCACCTTCATTCTCTTGTATGATAATCAGTTGTCCTAACTCCGTCTGTTGAAGATTATTCTTTCCCTATTGAACTGTACTGGCATTGTCAAAAACCATGAAGCTGGGTACCAGTTGGTAATCCTAGCTACATGGGAGGCTGAGATAGGAAGAACAGTGTGGTTCAAGGTCAGCCCCCACACACACACAAGATTCCTTTGTTAACTAACAGCTGGGTGCAGTGGGTAAACCTGTTGTTTTAATGAAAGGCCAAGATTGGGAGGATTTCAGTTCTAGGATACCAGGGCAGAAAAATCTGTGAGATTCCATTTCAGTGGAAGAATCTGGGCCTGGTGGCACATGCTGGTCATTCTAGCTGTGATGAAAAGCCTAAACTAGGTGGCTGGTAGTCCAAGTACACAACTGGGCAGGAAGCCCTATCTGAAAAATAACAAGTGTGGCTGGACAAAGTGGTTCAATCCTGCAATCCGACCTACTTGCGCAATTGGGAGGGGTGGGTCATCATGCCAGGCAAACTTGGACTTCAGTTCACAAGCCTTCATTTTAATCAATGGTTGGGTACGGTGGGAACAAGTGCCTGTCACCCCAGCAACAAAAGGAGGACCTAGCATAAAATGAGATCCTAACTTGAAAATAATCAATGCAAAAAGGGACTGGTGTAGTGACTCATGTGTGAAAGAGGTCTCCTGCTTAGTTGGTGCCAGGCCCTGAGTTTGAATCCCAGGCAGTACTACAAGGTCTTAATTAGTAGTAAATTCTGTAGTAAATTACAGAATCAACTAATTTATTAAATTAGTAAATTATGTAGTAAAATATAGAATCTAGAAGCATCTTCGTTCTTTTTTTTTTTTTTCTTTTTGGGTCCAGTCATGGGGCCTGAACTCTGGGCCTGGGCGCTGTCCCTCAGCTCTTCAGCTCAAGGCTAGCTCTCTATCACTTGAGCCACAGCGCCACTTCTGGCTTTTTTCTTTTTGCTTATGTGGTGCTGAGGAATTGAACCAGGGCCTCATGCAAGCAAGGCAAGCGCTCTACCACTGAGCCACCTTCCCAGCCCCAAGCATACAAATCATATATGCCTATTTATGCTATTCCCAAGCATTTTTATCTTCTTTGATACTATATGGAATTACTTAATCTGGTCTTCAGAATATTCACTGCTAGTATGTAAGTAAAATCAATTTTTATATATTGACCTTGTGTTCTGTCACCTGAATGAGTTAATTCACCCTCATACTTTTTGTGTGAGTATATTCCTCAGGACTGTCTATATGTAAGAATACAGATTTACTTTAGCCACTTTTTTTTTTAACTTGGATACCTTTTATTTCTTTTTCTTGAACAATTGCTTTGATGAAAAAATACAGTACAATGTTGAGTAAGAATTATTCTGTTCCTGATCTTAGGGAAATGCTTTAGTCTTTGCCAGTAAACTTAATTTTAGCTGAGGGTTAAACTAAGTAAACTAGGTTGAGAAAATTCATGTTTCTAGTTTCCCGGATGCTTTTATTATGAAAGAGTTTAGACTTTTGTCCAATGTTTTTTCTACATTATAACCTACCTGCTTGTTTTCTCCTTTAATCTCTTAAAAGAGCCTATTTTAGCAAGGCAAATTTGGGACATACCCACAAGCCTTGTCTTCCACTCTCTTGGAGCCATTTCCTTTTACATCTACTTTCGTCTTTCTAGCTGGGCATGGTAGTAGGATGTGTCTGATACCCTAGGCACATAGCTTAGGCTGGTACTGAATTCACTATGACATAATCTTCCTGCCTCAGTCTACTGAATACTAGAAGAACAGGCATGTCCCACCATGCTAGACATTTTTTTTTTAGTTGCTCCAGCAAACCTTATATTCCCGCAATAAATCCCACTTTATCAGGCTATTTAACTCTCTGCGTTGTTGGACTTAAGTTTCCTTCCTTATTAATACTTTTATTTGCCTTTGGTATCTAGGTAATACTAGTCTCAAACACCGAGTTAAAAAAATCTTCCTTCTCCTATTTTGGGGAGTTTGAGGAAATTTTTTTTTCCTTTTAATTGTTTGGTAAGAATTCACTAGTGAAGTTGTTTCTAGGCTTAATTTTTTTTTCTGGGAAGCTTTATGATTATTGATTCAAATGCTTTACACTTTATAGATCTATTCAGGTCTCTTATGCTGAATCAGTTTTGGCCTCCATTACCTATAGGAAATCTGTCTATTCAGCAAATAAATACTGCTGTGCAGTATCACCTTATAATCCTTTTTATTTCTGTAATGCTGTAGTTGATAATGTCTCCTTTTTATTCTGTAATTTGAGTCTTATATTTTCTTGATTAGTATAGCTCAAAGTTTGTCAATTTTATAGTTTTTCAAAAAATCAAGATCTTCTGCATTTTATTTTACAACTGATAGTCCTCTTTAATAGACAGTTAACTGTCATTTACATAATGTACATACTATACAATACTATACTATACATACTATACCATGTACAGATGTGAGAACCAACAGGAATGAAAGGGTAAGAAAAACGAATGATTTAAGACCGTACTATAGCTCACACTAGAATCAATTACTGTGCTGTAATTATGCTACGAATAAAATATTGTGATTTAAGTCCTATAAACTTATTTGACCCTCCATGTTCTCCTGCCATGCAATGAATACTTAGTTCGTATTCTGTAAAGAGAAGGAAGGGAGAGATTAGTAGCATCTAAAAGTACTGTCCGATTAAGGATCATTAAATCACCCTGAAAAAGTATTCATAATTCCTCTCAGGAAAAAAAACTCAATATCTAATTTTTCTTGAGAATATGTAAGTATGATATATCTATTTCATACACATAGGAAAGATTTGGAAATTCATGAGCAGTAATTTACAAGGTACATTAAAAAAGTCAAGATCTAGAAGTATATATATATTATGCCCATTTTTGTATGAAAAATTCTATGTGCATAAAGAAAACTTGAAAATATATGAGATAGAAAAATAATAATGGGGGAAGACAGGAATAGGAATGAGAATCATTTTCTTTCCTTTTTTAAAAGACTATATAGCCAGATGGTTATCAAGTGCTGCTTACAGACATGTGCTATCATGCCCAGGAAGAATCAGACTTTATATACATGTATTTTATCTTTAGAGTTGTAAACCATATGGATGCTGATCTTCTTTGTCTGCCATTATTTCTTCTTCCATTGTTTTCAGTACTGAAGTTTCAGGAGGAAATAACTTATAACTAACTTCAATTTAATCATATTTCACTGAAAATCTCTTCACATTCTTCTAAAACTACAGGTGACCTCATTAATTTAAGATGTTAGATATGTAATGTCAAAAAGATTTGCCTTGTATTAAAGTAAATCTATTGTATTTAAAACATTTATACTTTTTTTTTTTTTTTGTCGGTCATGGGGCTTGAACTCTGGGCCTGGGCGCTGTCCCTCAGCTCTTCAGCTCAAGGCGAGCACTCTACCACTTGAGCTACAGCACCACTTCTGGTTTTCTAGTGGTTTATTGGAGGTAGGAGTCTCACGGTCTTTCCTGCCCGGGCTGGCTTTGAACCTCGATTCTCAGATCTCAGCCTCTTGAGTACCTAGGATTACAGGTGTGAGCCTGTAACATTTATACTTTTTAATAAGTCAATTTTGATTATTTCGTTAGTTATCTGCAAACTTTATTCTCAAGCTATGCAAATTAGTAAACATACTTTGCTGATACAAAGTGATTAAAACTAGCTTGAATTCATAAGTAATTTTACCATGATAAGATGAGAGGGAAAAATATCTGTACTTCCAAGCATCAGAGACTTGATTTCAAAAGATCCTTAGAGAACAAAAGGTTGCCCATGGAGTAAAGGTAGTTAAATCTTAATATAGTTTATTAAATCAAGTCACAAGTATAAATCACAAAAGTACAACTGCAGAACAGCACTGATAGAGATAAGGTTAAATATACTTTCTTTTCTAAAAAATTGAACAATCACTTTTTTAAAAAATTGAGGGCTGGGAAGGTGGCTCAGTGGTAGAGCGCTTGCCTTGCATGCCTGAGGCCCTGGGTTCAATTCCTCAGCACCATATAAGAAAAAAAGCCCGAAGTGGCGCTGTGGCTCAAGTGGTAGAGCGCTGGCCTTGAGCTGAAGAGCTGAGGGACAGGGCCCAGGCCCAGAGTTCAGGCCCCACAACCGAACCCCCCAAAAAAAAATTAAAAAAAAATTAAAAAAAATCGAACAACTGGACCACTTAGCTTAGGAATGGTAGCAAGTGGGAAAACGTAGGAAATGTGGACATTCCTATCAATTATTTGCACATTAACCTGCCTTTTTAGGGAACAATGATAATCCTCTGTGAATTGTTTTCTGAGTCATTTAGGATTCATTAATTTTCAATTTCCAGTAATAGCTCTTGATTTTTTACCTATAGCTTTACCTTTCCTTACTGTTTTGATGCGTCAACCAACCGCTATCTGATGTTAGGTAGGGTGAGACTACCACAAGTCTGGTCATTCAGACTGAGTATATAAATTCATGTACTTAATTACAACACTATCAGTCACTGAAATGCAGACTATCCAGGAATTCCTGTAATAAAGACTTAATCTTTTCTGTTGACTTTGAACATAAAACATTATACGCATCTCCTGTGGAGTCATAGGATATATCTGAGAGTAGCTACAAAATGAAGGTAGGTAGAGCTGATAGATTCTGATGGTTTATTTGGCAGAGTACCTCCTCGATTCCTAAATCCTCCTTTTGACGTAAGCCTGTTTTGTTTTTAGATTTTGCTAACTGGCACTTACAGAAATAAAACCAATACCTTTTCAATGTCAATGATTTAAGAGACTATAATAGTAAACCTAGTTTTCAAGACTCCAGATATCCAAGCAAAAGATGCATCCTGGCATAAAAATTATCATAAGAATATACAACTCATCACAATAAAATCAGAATCAGCAGGAAGACATTTCTATGGTAAGAACAAAGGAAGGATCAGTAGCCAGGCTATAGCTAACAGAAAGTAATTTTTTAAGTTACATTAACTTAACCAGCGGTTAAGAAGTGACAACGTTGAAACAAAAGCCAACATTAGAGAGACAGATGACATATTTTCACTTGAAGTCTACAATCAGAAAACTCTGTTTCTCAATAACTGACCTGTTCTCATCACATCATAAATTTGTACTTGATCAAATTTTTCTTATACTACATATAAGCTCAGAACCAAATCTGTGGTGGAATTTTTAATGACCATATTCTCTTTCAGCACACAAATGATATTTTTGAAACATGCAAATCTACACATACCTCAGTAATCTTAATAACCTACAATACCTCAATACAATAATCTACAAATACCTCAATAACATCTCAAGAGTTTTTAGAATAAAGTGGAGTATAAATCCATGAGGTAACTAACGTGCTTGGTAGATTAGAAAACTATCTACCAATTCTATAAAATTTAGAGCTAAGTTCCTTCTAGTAGAAATTAACTTGATAAGCTTCTAAAAAGCAGAATAAACAATTCTTAGCAGTTTCAGAGCTGGGCAACTCTGAAGTATTCTCAGTGTTCAGAGAGTAGGATATAAACTTAAAACCAGATCTTTTTTATTGCTTTCAAACCTTGGATTTGGGTAAGTTAATTTAATACGTTAAAAAGGCTTTCCTATCCCTTCTCTTCTCCATATGGCAGGATAAATTTGGTTCATAAACTTGACTGTGATTAAACAGTTGTTGGCACTTCAAAAATATGGAGTGAAATGAGGGAATGCCACAATCCTTCTCATGTTTCAGATAAAAGCTTGGATACCAGACTAGATATACAATGTATATCCAAGAACTCACATGGCTGTATTTTTGATAATTCTTCCTTGGTCCATTTTCTGCCCAATGCCATGAACAACAAACACAATATGGGTGGTCTGTGATGGCTTGTCTTCCAATGTGGCTTCTTCTACATAACCTCTATGAAGTCTGGTCCCACTACTTGATGCTATGGAAAAATTAGGATTCTAAGTTTAATATTTACTTTTAGAAATAGCATTTTCACAATATGTGAAAAAGTGAGAATATAAAGCAAGAAATTTCATTGAACATAAAGAAATAAAATTTTTTAAGATAAATGGCTGGTATAAAGTGAATAAGACATGACCTCAAAGTCAATTGTCAGTCTGAAAAAGATAACTACATGTCAGATTAAAAGCTTCTATAGTACATTATCAGTAAACAAAGATAAAACATAAATGGGGAAGTGGCGCTGTAGCTCAAGTGGTAGAGCGCTCGCCTTGAGCTGAAGAGCTGAGGGACAGTGCCCAGGCCCAGAGTTCAAGCCCCACGCCAACCAAAAAAAAAAAAAAACATAAATGGGAAACTTGGGGAAATGTGACATACAATAAGTTAATTACCTAAAGTATACAAAGTGAGCTTATCATTTGAAAAATAAAGACAGCTATTCAAACAGCAAAATGGGATAAAGACATGAGCAGATAATTTACAAAATACATATAGCTGATTGACAAGCATGTAAAATGATATTCAAGCACACAGACTGTCAAGTAAATTACAATGCAAATGACAACAAAAATTTAAAAGACAAACATTTAAAAAAATTTACGTTTTGAGAATGTTAGCTTTCTAAGTTACCATTCTCTTCTTTCTTTCAGTAGATGTTTAAAGAGTTGCCTTCATTTCCTTACCTTCTACTTACAATTTTTATCTTTATCTTCCTTGACACTTTAAAAATGTTTTACTTTTACTGTCTTGGATTTGACTAGCTTTTATAGTATTGATTTATTAATCTTGTCTGATCATTCTAAATACATAATTACTCATTATAAATGAATAATATCACCTTATGTGTTATTTAATGGGATATCTGTATTAAATTTAACAACTAAAAACTATATTAAAAATGAGAAATTTCTATTTTGGATGTAAGTAAAAACAAATTTTTTTCTCTTGTGGGGTGTGAGCCCTTCCTGTGTTTTCTTCAGAAGTTCAGACTGTTTTTTTTTTTTTTTTTTTTGGGTCATGGGCCTTGAACTCTAGGCCTGAGCACTGTTCCTCAGCTCTTCAGCTCAAGGTAGCGCTCTACCACTTGAGCTACAGCACCACTTCCTAAAAACAAATTCTTATATCCAAATTTTGACAAACTAAAATAATATCTAATAATTACCTTTAGAAAATCCCAGTTTTTGGGTAACTGTTCTTGCAATTTTAGATGTGGTTGCATCACTATAAAGATATACTTCATCCATACTGTGCCAGTCCACATGGTTTCGACTCAATTTGAAACTATGAATAGCTGTTTCAAAAGAGAAAATATAACTTGAAGGTCTCTAAGACAATGTTATGAAAAATTATACCATTCAGATCTTTGAATCAATAGTACATAAGAACCCAGATATGTACTTCAGTTCAGTAGAAAAAAATACTCATTAAAAAACTTAAGTAATGGACAGAGACTTTATAAATGATTAATAATGCCACAGGAATAGCAACTTGTTAAGACAACATGGAGTAATTGGTATGATTATATAATTGTAGCCCCTACTATGAAGTTAATTAAAGAATTGCATTCCTAGATGAGCTGATTTTTCCAAAGGCTTAAGAGATTAAAAAGTCCTTAATAGTTCTAATATAGAAACGTAAGGTCCAGTTTTTCTGTTGGTTCCAGTAAAAATATCAAAAGATCTATAAAACTTTTAATCAGTATAAGGTAAAAATCAAACAGAGGGGATAACAATGTTCAACAAGAAATGTACTCATGGGCTGGGAAGGTGGCTCAGTGGTAGAGCGCTTGCCTTGCATGCATGAGGCCCTGGGTTCGATTCCTCAGCACCACATAAGCAGAAAAAGCCGGAAGTAGCACTGTGGCTCAAGTGGTTGAGTGCTAGCCTTGAACTGAAGAGCTGAGGGAGAGCACCCAAGCCCAGAGTTCAGGCCCCACAACTGACACACAAAAAAAAATAAAAAAAATAAAAGAAATGTACTCATTACCTTAACTCATGTAAACTGTAACCCCTCTGTATGGCATCTTTACAACAAAATAAAATTAAAAAATAAAAAATAGAATAAAAGGTATTTTGGGAACAAATATTAAAGCTACTTTTCTGGCTATGTTCATCACAGTAGAAATCCAAATCTGAAAGATGTTTTAATGAGAAATTCAGTGTTTTTCTACCATGATGGTCAATATGCATTTCTCAAACTAGGTTTGAGAAGTCATTTGTGTGAGGCAGGGTCTGTCCTGATCACTTTTGTGTCTCTAGTACCAAACACAGCGTGTGGGCACAAATCACAAATTCAGTATTGTGAGTGGAAGCAATGGATTGAGAAACATATCCATCAAGTCAGAATTTGGTAATCCTGTATTTAGAAGGCCTTATACTTTTCCTTTGTATCTCTGATATAGGCTTAAGAAAAATCCCATGTTCTCATCAGAAAATAGGTACTAAACCTCAGGGCAAAATATTATTCTGTAATTTTATATGAGATATAAAGAAATTAAGTGACTTGCTACAAAACTAATTACCTGTGTAGTCTAACTTATTTGAAGATGGGTTGAAATTCAAGGTAAAGTAACAACATAGCCTGCTATAAAGAGATAAGGTGATGGCCAAGATCTAAGATCATGAGACATTTTTAAAGGAAAACCTGTTTCCTACTAGAATACACAGGTACAGTACAAGAAAATACAGTTCTTATGTTACAAATGCAATTTACAAAATGTATGTAAAACCCGCTTATATTTTACTTACCTGCCAGGGCACATGATTGATGCTGAAAATAAGACCTTAGTCTAAGAGCTAATACAATAAACATTCATATCTTTGGTCCTAAAGAAAACAAGGTCGGTTTTTTAAAATAAAAACAATTTTTGCAAAGTTTTAACAATTGTTTCCAAACCACATTTTGTTAAAGTAGTGTTGAGCAACTTATGCTTAAAAAAACCTAAAACTACAAGATGGAGAGCTAGAAGAGTGCTAAGCCAGTAAAATATTGCCCTTCCTTATCATCTACATCTTGTCTTAAAGCATCTTAATGGTGGTGAATGTCTTGCTACTGGACATGTACATAGTTTACTAATGTTTATACATATGTATAGCACAATGGACACGTTAAAGAAACTAATTTCTATAAACTATTTCTCTAAACATAACTGAATGCTAAATCTGGGAATTTAGCTACACAGAGAAATAAAACTCCAATTACTGTACCTTGGGAACGCTTTCGTTTAAGACCTGCCGCATCTGTACTCTCCTTATATCCTCTCCATTTGAACAATGAAGGGAGGGAGAAGGGAGGGAGGTGGTAGACAACTAAGAAAGCAAAAACACTGAGCTTCAAAGTAAATTTAAATGAGGTTTGTCATTTTGCCTTTTTTCTAGTATTAACTTTAAAAATGAGATATGTTTGACAAACATTATTCTAAATGCTTCATTTATTTTCCAGTTAAAACAGTAAAACAAATACTGGTCTAATGTTTATCAAATATATGCTCTATATACTAAAAGGAAATAAAGGCAAATGATTTACCAGTTAGAGACAATTATGTTACCATTTAATAACTTTGCATAGACAGAACCAAAAAAGAGAACATGGCATTTTTGAATAATTAAGAAATATAGACTCTATTTTTACAATAGTAAGGTTATTTACTCTCTCCAAACACATAACTCTGACACAGCCAATAGCTGATATACAAAAGTGAGAATGACATATGCAATTTCTCATGCAGCCTGCCTAAGAAGATGCCACAGTATCCATTCTACTAGAGGTCTTCCATTATGAAGTATAATCGCTTGAAGCTTCTCTTAAGAACAACGCATTCTTTTCACAACTCTGTTCAAGTTGTTAGAAGACTGTGTGTTGTGTGTGTGTTGGTACTGAGGCCTGAACTCAGGACCTAGGTGCTGTCCCTTAGGCTTTCACTTAAGGCTGGTGCTTGGCCAATTGACTCAGTTCTACTTCCGGCTTGTGGTGGTTAACTGGAGATCAGCAAGCCTGGGATGGCTTAGGAACCGTGATCCTCAGATCTCAGCCTCTTCAGTAGCTAGAATTATAAGCATGAGCCACCAGTGCCTGGCCTCGGAAGACTTTTTAAAAGTGAAAAAATAATTTAAGCAAATACCAAACTGAAAGCTTTACTTTTAATAATCTTGCCTGGAAAGATCAGTGATAAAATAATAAAAACAATGTATTAGGAAAAATGTATACTGTGACATCTTGTAAGCATAACACAATAAAGAGAAAAACCAGACATGGCCTTGATATTTGGCAAATCAGTACTTAACCTTCAAGTCAATATTTTCACTGTCAAATTTTGCTAATTATATATCAATAAATTGTTTATATTATAAGTGTGCAATTATTTAAGTTCACTTGAAATTGAACCTTGAAAATTTACTAGTTCAGTTAATAAATTATAGAACTTTAAAAAATAAAATATATAAGAACACAGATTGTAACTGAATTCATTTACATTTTGTGTTCTAATGTATTTTATTTTCATCCTTATTCCCTTTTACAATAATTTGAAATCCAAAGGTTAAATACTGCTGAAATATAGAAATCTTAAAATTTCTGTAGGACAGTATCAGAAATGTAACAAATCTATTGCACATACAGATAAAATATATGCAAAGATTTGAACAGTAAAGGTATTTGAGAAATGCTCAAAAGGCATTAATGACTATATCTATATATTTAATACTACACCTATGTGAAAATAGATGTCTAGAAGAACTATAGACTAGGACTAAAAGCTGGGCTGCTATTATATTATTATAACAGTGTTATAAATAGATTTCAGTGTCATGGGGTGAAAAAAATCACAACCGAAGCAATTTTCTTCACTGAAATGTTTCTTCTTTCATGTGCCTTCTGGTCACCTTATTCAGGAGTAGACATACACTCAGACCCAGAAATAATAAAAAAAATTCATTAGGAAAAACTGCTAATGTATCAAAAGTGGATCAAACTGATGTTAACTAGAGAATAAAAACTAGATTTGTTTTAATCCTAGTAATAAAGCTAAATGAGCCAAATTCTATACTTACTAATAGAGAATTAAGCATATAGGCCACTTGACCACATTTTTAAATTATACAAATACTATCAAAACACTAGTTAAGATAGAAAAAATGAAGGTATCTCTCTTCTAAATGAACAGCATAGCTTAAAGGTCAAAGAAAAAAGACAATCACCAATATACACAGAAAAAAAAGGCTTTTCATTCCCCAAACTGAAAAAAACATTTAAGAACACTTTCAAAAAATAAACATTGTTCTTTACCTTTAAAAACTTATTTTCACTTGAAAGCCATTATTTGTTACTCATTTTATAACAAAGTCAGAGAGCTTAATTTTTTCAACCCAAAGAATAGACTTAGGGGTATACTAAGTAGACTAGAGGGGAAAAAAAGCTTGTTAATCCTTCTATAACTGTTAAGGAAATTCAAATGTTAGAAAGTACTATTTAATGTTTTTATAATTTCTAAAAATAGTTTTAGTGATTCATAACTTAAAATGCTTTCATAAACTAAAATCTTATCCAGTAATGAAAAATTATTTCCAATAGAATAGTTAAAATGATTTTCAATAGATTTCCTATTTTATTTCATTCTCTTTATTATATAATTCTGAAAACAAAGGACTATCCAAAAAAGGGTTGGTAGCAGCATATTAATTCCTAGAACAGAAAAACTCAACTTTTCCCTTCATATAAAAAGCTGATATCATGGAATTTAGAAAACTTTTATTTTTGGGGCTGGGAAGGTGGCTCAGTGGTAGAGTGCTTGCCTTGCTTGCATGAGGCCCTGGGTTCGATTCCTCAGCACCACATAAGCAAAAAGAAAAAAGCCAGAAGTGGCGCTGTAGCTCAAGTGGTAGAGCACTTGCCTTGAGCTGAAGAGCTGAGGGACAGCGCCCAGGCCCAGAGTTCAAGCCCCACAACCGGACCCCCAAAAAAAAATTAAAAAAAAAAAAAAGAAAACTTTTATTTTGAGACAGCATGATGGTATGTCACCAGGCTGGCCTCAAACTTAGCATTGTCCTGTTTTAGCCTCCTAAATGCTGAGATTACAAGCATATACTACCACACTCAATGATAACACAGAAAATTCTAACCCTTAGGAAGCAGCAGCCTTGTACATTCCAAATTTGTTAACAAGAAAATTCATGGCAATTTTTCCTCAGGGAAATTGAGATAAATTTATATTAAGGGAAAAAAACCCAGAAAGCTATGAGGTAGGAATCTTTATAGAAACCAAATAAAGAAGAAAATGAAAGGTGGTTTGTTTTGAGCTACTACTCTTCACTATGTAGCCAAGGCTGGCATAGAACTCACTGAGTTGTCCAAACTGGTGACTGCACTACCTCAGACTCCTAAGTGATGGAATATAGGTATGTACTACCATGTATGGCTCTAACTTCTGAAATGCTATTTTCACAACATGGAATATCATCATCCAGTGAGTGACTGAAATATACACTCCTTCCACCCACTGAAATACTATATGGTGTAAATACAGAGCCACCCAGCACCTGTGCTGCTGCCATAGTACCTCAAATTAGCTAGAACTGTAAAATCCTCATTCTTTTATTTTCAACCTGTGACTTTTTTTTTCCTTTGTGTGTGTGGTAAAGGGAGCTTGCACCTAGGGCAATGAGCATTCTACAGAAGTGTACAATGTGCCTCTTGAAGACAGTCTATATGTGGCATTCTTATCAATTTGCCAAATCATTGCTTTTTAATTGGCATGTAAGTTTACTTACGTTTACTATAGTTTTTGAAATGAGCAGATTTAGATTTCCCCTTTTTTGGTCAATATGCTATGGTTTCTTTATTTTTCCTTAGTTTCGTTCAGATTAACTTAATGCTTAGTATTTCTGTTTAATTTCTCTATGCCCTTATTTTTAAGTTAAAAAAATCTTTATTTTGGAATAACTTTGGGTACAGAAAGTTGCCATATATCCTTCAATCCAGCTACCCTTCATATTAGTAGCTTGAACAACTACAACAGAATTATCAAACCTAAGAAATTAATATTACATAATAATGTTATTCAGACTTTTCTATTTTTTTCTATAGCCTTTTTTTATTCTAGGATACAACCCAGGATACAACACTGCATTTTGTTTCCATGTTTCTTAGTGTTCTCTTATGAGTATCAAGTTTTCAATCTTCCCTTTCTTTCATGAACCTTTATACTTCTGTAGCATGTTAATTAGCTAGCCTGAATTTTTAGTTTTTCTGATGCTTTCTTATTGCTGAAATTACACATTTTTTGGATGGAGTCATATACAGTATTAATCTGTTTATCAGTTCAATTTCCTTTAAAAAACAATTACAGTATGTATTTAGACAAATTATAAATGAGTGAAACAGTGGTTTACTACTCTAAGTATTTACAAAGTTATTGTGGAAACCTGAGTTTGTGTGTATGATTCATCTCAAGTGAAGTGATGAGCATTCATTTGTTAGGATATTAAATGCTTCCTAGCTTAGGAATGGAGTAGCAAATTTTTACTTTAGCTCTTAGAACTAAATTTAAAGTTTAAAAATCATGAAATGTAAAAGACATCATTTTGTAGATTGTCTTTATTTGGATGTTACGAAGTTGCACCAAATTTTCATAGATTTAATTAGATGCTAATAGATCAGTATGAAATTTAGAAGGAAGGAAAATATTTAATCTATTGCAATTCATGGCAATAGCTACCCTAAACAGTCAGAAAAAAAGGGGACAGGGGAGAATGATTATTTTTAGGGTTCTTGAAGGCAGGAATTCTGTTTAGTGCCTTATTATTAAGTGTCTCTAAACATAATGTTTTAAAATATTTTTATTTATTAAACAGGATTTTCCAGACTACCTTCTTTTAATAACTCTACTAGATTGTGGTCACTGATTGTCTTTATCCCAAGTATCTTTTTAGAGTATTTAATATTCATTGTTTCCTATGTTATCTTTTACTTAGCGTTTTATAAATATTTAGCTGTAGACTTTGTCTTCTTCATAGGTTGAGGGTAAAAACTGTCTATTTCTTTCACAAAGTAGTTCACACAATATAGCCACACATGGAAGCATTCAAGATGTCTTTATCATATGAAGAGTTAAGGCTTTTATCATCTATACATGAGAAATTTAGGTGGAAAGGTATTTGTCCCCAATAAATGAACAAGACAGAAAATTTCAGCTTGGAGCAAAATAAATACTTTCTCAAAAACATTTCCTTGGAAGTGGCGCTGTGGCTCCAGCGGCAGAGCGCTCGCCTTGAGCTGAAGAGCACAGGGATATCGCCCAAGCCCAGAGTTCAAGCCCCATGACCGACAAAAAAACCCAACATTTCCTTAAAATGGTGGCTTTTTAGATGGCAAATGTTCTTTCCTTAAGACAAACTGTAAATTTCAATGTACTGAAAAAAATCACTCAATCTTCAAAGATTATGTTACACCTTAACATATGGATGTACGCCTAATATGAATAAAAATAAAATTATAATAATATTGATATTGAATACCACTTATCATCTTTGTTAATAACAAAGTATACTGAATTTATAGCCAATATGCCACCTGACATGTACAGCTTAACCATGTTGTGCCACTCAATGTGCATCCTTAAAGCTAGATACTTAAAAAGCTACTCACAAAATAAACCATGTTTTTATAATCAGATATAGTTACATCTGGGCACTTTAAGGAAAATGAGTATCCTTCCACAGTTAGTGCCTAAGCAAGGGAGTAGAGCAAAACTGATAACATGAAAGTTTAAGTTTTATTGTAACCAAGATTCCTGATGGGTAAGATTAGAGAGTTGATGATTAACCTCCACCAGATGAGTTAGCAAATGAAAAAAAAATTCTGAATAAATATTTTGAGAAAGGGGGATAATTTCAAATTTTACATACTCATTTTTTTCTTCCAAGCTCTATACACTATTAATAAAGAATTTAGGTGGCTGAATTTGGGTTGTTAATAACTGCTTTTTTTGAGGAATAGACTTAGGGGGAAAAGGAAATCCAAAACTCAAGAATTCTCCAATGGCAATGAAATTATAAGTGATCCATCATTCAAATGCTGTGAAACAGGTTTGAGATTATTTTGACAGTGGTGATGAGAGGTGATGTTTTAAGTTATTATATAAAATCATATATATATATATATATATATATATAAGATTTGCTATTTTGTTATCACAAAGGCAAAGTATTTCTATTACATTCTGCAGGAATATAGTCTTCAACTTCTATACTGAATTGATTTGTGTATTCTGGTAAGTAAACCTTCAGCCTGATTAGGAAAGTAAGATATATTTAAAATTCCTAGAGTTTAGTGTCTGCATGTAACACACAATTATTATATAAATTTGTTAGATTTAACTGCCAATTTATGCAGAAGTTACAACTTTCCCAACTTTTAACAAGTAAGAACAAAGGATAGTATCTTATAAGATAAACTGTGCAGCTTCCTTGCTTGTGACCAATGCGATGTATGTACCACATAGACGAATATGTGTTTGAAGAGGTAAGAGTAAAGATAAAGAGTAGGTAAGAGAGTTTATTAATAGTAAGGAAAACATCCTTGGTCAGTATAAAGTTCCTTGTTCTGTCACTGTTTCAGCAACATTTCAAACACACAATGTTTTTCATGTTGCACACTGAGTTACCTGACCAAAACTGAATTTCTCTGCTTCTGAAAAATCACTGTTTGTGTTTTAATTCATTCTGTTCAACAGGGCTTACCAAGAAACCTCCCAAATAAAGGCAGGCATAGATGAAGAAAAGCTATTAGATGAAAAAAAATGTAGATACCAACACAATCTAATCTACCTGTACATTTATACTCACCAGAATAGTTGATCCCACTGCCTGCAGTAAATGGAACAATAGAAGCAGTTTTAACTTTTATCGGATATTTTTGAAGTTTGCTCAAGATTCAGGCACATTATGAAAACATGAGATACTTAGCAATTATATAATAATTTTAACTACTGAAATTTGTCCAATTGCTAAATAAGGAAATTTAAGGAGCAGACTATTTTAAACTTAGAAATTGATATGTTGTCATTAAGAAGACAGCTAAAGAAACACAAAGACAATTACGTTCTTTTAAAATTCTAGAGAAAAACAAATATAAAATATTAAAAAAATAAAAAATTGTACTTTTAATAGAATTGGTAAGCTCAAATTATTATTATTTTTTCTGATTTTAAGTTAAAAAATCCCTCCCCCCCCACTCCGGTCCTAGAGCTTGAACTGTGGGCCTAGCCACTGACCCTGACCTTTTTTTTTTTTGGGTCCGGTCGTGGGGCCTGAACTCTGGGCCTGGGCGCTGTCCCTCAGCTCTTCAGCTCAAGGCTAGCGCTCTACCACTTGAGCCACAGCGCCACTTTTTTCTTTTTGCTTATGTGGTGCTGAGGAATCAAACCCAGGGCCTCAGGCATGCAAGGCAAGCGCTTTACCACTGAGCTACCTTTCCAGCCCCATGACCCTGACCTTTTTGTACTTAAGGTTAGCACTCCACTACTTAAGCTTCATATAGCTCTACTTCTGGGTTTTTTTTTTGTGTGTGTGTGGTTAATTGCAGATAGGAGTCTCATGGACTTTTGCTGCTGGCTGGCTTCGAACTGTGAACCTCAGATTTTAGCCTCCTGAGTAGCTAGGATTACAGTTGTGAGCCACTGGTGCCTGGCGAAACTTTTGGGGTAATTAAAAAACTCTAGAAAAAAATTAATTCAAGGAATATAACACAACCATTTGTCTATTTATAGTAAATTGTGTTAGCAATGGAACATTCATATTAATAAATATTTAAAGTTTAGAAATTCATAGTTTAAATTCAGAATAAAAACCAAGTATTTAAAAAAATCAGATTCAGAGATGGATATGTGGCTCAATGGCACGGGGGTATAATTTTCCAGGACCTCAATAAAAATCAGATTTTATAAATTTTAACTGAGTTCAAAATTTTTTTAAAAATCAAACTTACCAACGACTCTAAACTTTACAAATATTTTGCTTGTTTACAGAATATATAAATGCATTAACTTGTCTTACCATCTTTTCCATCTATGGATTTTGACACTTCAATATCAAAATTTTCCTGCATCTGGTGACCCCTAAAGCAATTGAGATGTTCTTGCTCAATTAAATTACTTTCTTCTTCTTCTAGAGGCTGCCAAGTCCCATCAATAAACCACTGTCCACGCATCACTGGTATTTTATCAGACTCTGAAAAGAAAATAACAAAATTTTATATCTGGAATTCAATTTCTCAAAAGGAGACATAGTAGCTACTGCTCTCTCCCCAACACTTTCATGACCTGATATCATCTAAAGTTTTAAAATACAAAGTTCAAGCATATATACGCATATATATGTATATATATATGCATATATATATATATTTTAACAAAAGTTAAATAAAAATTGTTATTGTAAAGGTGATATGCAGAGGGGTTACTGTTTAGGTATATCTTTTTTTGTAGCAAAAATATTTACTTGAGATCCTAAATAATGCAAATTAGGAGGCTAAAGGGGGATAAGACAGATTTTATGTAGGGCGTCTTAGCAAATACTAAAATCACATCCCAGAGGTAGTATGTAGAAATTGTAGCACAGAAGTATTCTACACTCTTAAGGCTTGGAGTTCTCTTAGCTAATACGCAGAAATAAATGAAACAATTATGGTAAATTCCTTATCTTTTAGAATAAAAAGTTGAAAGATTTTCTTGAATAACAACATTCCTTTAACTAATCATAGCTCCTGGAAGCCCGTAACATGCTTAAAAACGTTTTTAAAGAAAGCAAAAGTAAATGATAAAATAAAATCTTGAAAGTAAAAATGAGATAAAAATAACAAAAACCTGAAAGTGAAAGCAAAATGAGAAATGGAGGAACTTAGCTATCTAAGGAGCTGGTGATTAACTACATAAAAGTGAATTTGAGGCTTACCTGGGCCATTAAGACCTTGTCTCAAAAACCCAGAGATAGCCAGAGAAACCCAGGGGCCAGTGAGTGCCTCATGCTTGCAATCCTAGCTAGTCAGGAGGCTGAGATCTGAGGATCATAGTTTGCAGCCAGCCAGGGCAGGAAACCCCATGAGTAATTCTTATTGCCAATAAACTTCTCAAAAAACTGGAAGTGGTACTGTGGCTCAAGTAGGGCATTCACCTTGAGCAAAAGAAGCTCAGGGACAGCGCCCAAGACAAGCCCTAGGACAAGCAAAACAAGCAAAACCCAAAGATACACTGGGTGCCAGTGGCTCATGCATGTAATCCTACTCAGGGGGTTGAGATTTCAGGATTGTGGTTCAAAGGCAGCCTGGGCAGTAAAGTCTGTGAGACATTTCACCTCCAAAAAAATCGGAATGGTGCTGTGGCACCACGGGATATCACCCAGGCCCAGAGTTCAAGCCCAAGGACTGGCAACCTGCTCCCCACAGAGGTACAAACAGATTTCAGTGTACAGCCTCTGTAATCATACATTTCCATTAGAAATGTCAATATGAATGATGCATTTTAACAAAGACCAACTCAATATGAGTACTCTGAATATAAAGACTGTAATATCTAAACATTTCCCATAAGGAACCCAAGAATCCTTGAAGAAAGGGCTAATTCCAGTTCTGGGACAGGAAATATATTTGTTAATACCCTCCTATTAAATCTGAACTATGATGTATATATTGAAAGTTTCCTATTGTGTGTTTCTATTGCTTCTTGCATTGTCCTATAGTCTGCTTTGGCAATTCTGCTATAATTTAGGTGTTCAATGTGTTCACACTCTTAAGAATACTGAGAAATATGACTGTCAAAATTATAAGTTCACTTGTGTTAAAGCCTTTTTTCCTGGATTCTACTTGTCTATTGAGATCGTAACCTCTGATTTCTTATTCTTTCCATTTGCCTATGATATCTTTGCATGTTACTTTAGTCTTAACCTTTGAAATCACTGCTTTAGATATGTTTGCATAGAGTATATAAATGGATTTTGCTTTATGTAACAATTTGAAAATCTTTCCTTGTGAATAAATGTGATGTTTATTGATATGGCTGAAGTTTGAATGCAATTATAATTGCTATGCTTATTATTCATATTTTTCTTCTAATATTTTTGCTTGTCCATTTTAAATGGCATCCTTTGACTTTCTTTTACTACCTGTTTAATTGCCAATTATTATATTAATATATTTATATTTTAGCTTTGTCGGAATATATAACAGTCACACCATGTTCCAGTTTGAACTCAGGGCCTCTTACTTGTTAGCTAGGCAAACACTCTATTGCTTAAACCTAAGCTTCATCCCTATCCCTCCCTCATCCCTATTTGCTTTAGTTACTTTTCAGACAGGGTCTCATATTTTTTGCCTGGTTCAAACCATGTCTTCCTATTCCTACCTCCCAAGCATCTGGGATTATGGGGATGAGTCACAGCATCAGGTATAATACAGCTTTCTCTGAGAATAATTTCCTTTCCAAAAGTAAAACTATATTCTACTTATGCTTTCTGCATTTTCTTTTCTTTTTAAATAATTTTAATTATTAGCTTTAAGTAGTTGTACAAAGGATTTGCCATTTAACAAAGCAGTTTATGAATACAATGTATTTTGATCGATGTCACCCCTTTCAACATTCTCATCCATTCCCTTCCCTCACTCTTCTTTTTTTTTTTTTTTTTTTGCCAGTTGTGGGGCTTAAACTCAGGACCTGAGCACTGTCCCTGAGCTGCTTTTTGCTCAAGGTTAGCACTCTAACACTTGAGCCACAGACCACTTCCGGCTTTTTATGTGGTACTGAGGAATTGAACTCAGGGCTTCATGCATGGTAGGCAAGCACTCTACCCACTAAGCCACATTCCCAGCCTCCCTCACTCTTCTAATGTCTATGATACACAACATATTTACCTATTATTGTACAATACTAATATACTCTACCTATAAACCTACTTACTAAAATGCCTAGCTTTGTAGTTCCTGATTCTATATTTATATAATATATAAAACAGTCTTTACAATATCTACCATTTATACTGCTATAATCTGTACAAACTACAAATTCTTTAGCATTACAAGACAATGTCAGATTTTCAGCAATTCAGTGACTGCTGCCACTCTTTTCAATTTCAATCCTAACAGGAATGGTCTTGCTTGTCCCTAGGGACTTTATTTCACTCCTAAGGGTGATTACATCTACTTGTATCTGCCATTTGTGTGTGTGTTTATTGTTGTTACTAGAGCTTGAGCTCAGGCCCTCATGGTCTCACTCAGCTTTTGGTTCATGGCTGGCACTCTACCACTTGAGTAAGTCCTCCAGTCCTATGTGTGTATTCTTTACAGTTCTCCTTGCTCTATTATTCTCTTTTGTTAAGTCTTTTAAGTTGTTTCTGGTAAAATTAGTGTCAATCTATCTTCTCTTTGGGGTTTCCAACCCTGGTAGAATAGCAGATTCATTGGAGGAATTAAAAGAGATTTTCCTATTCCCTCTTATACAACTGTCTCTGAAGAAAGGATCCAGAAGTATGTAAAATACTCATCAGGTGATCACTGGTTCCCAACCAGTTTAAGTTATTTACAAAGTTGATCATTCATCAAAGCTAAAAATACTGAGCATACTCTCATATATATTCACAAATTATATGTGTAGTAGTTAGGTTTTATTCATTAAAACACATATGAAAACAGATAAATTGAAAGTCCCAAACTGAAAGTAAATATAAATTCAAATATTTCCACTGTAACACTTCCAAAAGCAGTGCTTACACATTATATTTTGTTTTTCAATGCTTACATTATATAGAATCTTTGCATCTGGAATTGTAGCAGCTTTTTTTTGAACTCTAGACTTACATGCCCAACTGCCCAGTGAATACTTCCACATGGCTGTGCAGGAGACAATTAAATACAATATGCCAAAATTACCCCAAGCAGCATTGGGTAGAAGAACTATCCCCTCCATAATCCAATAAGGTAAAAAACAACAACAAAAAAATTTAATTCTGTGAGAATCATCAGCATTAAAATTCAGATTTTCGGGCTGGGATGTAGCTCAGTGGCAAAGCGCTTGCCTAGCAAGCGCAACGTCCTGGGTTCGATCCCCAGTACCAAAAAAGAAAAGACAAAAAAAATACAGTTAAAAAAAATTCAGATTTTCAGCAGGAAAAACTTCACCACAATCAATCCCTATCTGTTTCTGTTTTGGTCAGTCATGGGGCTTAAACTCAGGGCCTGGGCACTGTCCCTGAGCTCTTTTTGCTCAAGGCTAGTGCTCTGCCACTTTGAGCCACAGTACCACTTTCAGTGATCTGGTGGTTAACTGGAGATTTAAGTGTCTCACATACTTTCCTGCCTGGACTATTTTTGAACCATGATCCTCAGATTTCAGCCTCCTGAGTACCTAGGATTATAGGCATGAGCCACTGGTGCCTGGCTTGCTTTTTGGGGGGGGGGGTGAGGGGGAGAGGCAGGGCTTGAGCTCTGGGCCTGGGCACTGTGCCTGAGCTCTTCAGCTCAAGTTGAGTGCTCTACCACTTGAGCCACAGCACCACTTCCAGTTTTCTGGTGATTAACTGGAGGGAGATAAAACAATCTCATGGATTTTTCTGCCTAGGCTGGCTTTGATCCATGATCCTCAGATCTCAGCTTTTTGAGTAGCTAGGATTACAGGTGTTGAGCCACCAGCACCCAGCTGTCTAGTTTTTTTTTTTTTCTCTCCAAGTTTTTTTTTTTTCTCTCTTCTACTTTATTTCCAATGTTCCTGTCAAGCAGAACTTCTTCCTGCCCTTAAACAAACCATTCATTCTTTTCGCCTGTACTGTCCCTTAAGACTCAAGCCTACTTCTCTGAAGAGCTTTTGATGGGGTAGGTATGATATCACTCCCTTCCTTTGCCTAGTAGACAAGAGATAAATATGGTGAATTAGTTTTATGTTTAACTGAAACAAAACACTCACCGTACAAGAGAATAATATTTAGGAAGATGTCAGATGAATGTCAAATTGCCAAAATAATTAATTTTCAGAAGAATTACAAATAAAACAATAATCTCAATTTAAGTTGGAAAGTGGGTAGATTCAAAAGAAAAACTAAAATGAAAAACTGGGGGGGGGGAGCGGTACTGAGGTTTGAACTTATTCCTGTCCTAGCTAGGCAACTAAGCACATCACCACTTCAACCCTGTTTCCAAGTTCATTATACTTCATAGTTTTGTTTTGTTTTTTAAATAAGATTTCATGGTTTTGCTTGGGCTGACTTTAGACCATAATCTTCCTATTTACTCCTCTCCAACAGCTGGGATTACATACATGTGCAACCACACCTGGCTTGTTTTTAAAGTAAGATTCTTGCTAACTTTTGGCCAGGGCTCGCTTTGAACCAAGATTCTCCTGGCTGGGATTATAAATGCATACCTCTATGCCCCTGCCCTTAAAATATGTATTTTTTTTCTCTGTCAGTCCTGGGATTGAAGTCAGGGTTGGGTGCTAGCAGTTGCTGAGCTTTCCTGTTCAGGTCTAGCATTCTACCACTTGAGCCACGGCTCCACTTTCAGCTTTTTGGTGGTTAATTGGAGATAAGAGTCTAATGGAAAAACCAGTTGTTTAAGGATACAGGTGGATCTGATGCAACAATGAGAAGTACAAGTTGTCATGTCCAAAACGAGCTTTACAACGTCGGTGCGGGG
>NW_012267232.1:3696553-3710112 GCF_000151885.1 Dipodomys ordii | reverse complement strand
AGAAAAAAGCCGGAAGTGGCACTGTGGCTCAAGTGGTAGAGCGCTAGCCTTGAGCTGAAGAGCTGAGGGACAGCGCCCAGGCCCAGAGTTTAGGCCCCACGACCGGACCCCCCCCCAAAAAAACCCACCAAAAAACAGTGCAAAACAAGTTTGAGACTAGGGAGCCATCACAGTCTATCCTTGGTGCTATGACAAAATGCCACCCCCCCACCAACTATGTAGCTCATAAATAGAATTTTTCTCCATCCTACGGACTGAGAAGTTGAGACCAGGTACTAGCAAATCCAGTGTCTGGTGCAGGCCCACTTTCTGCTTCACTGATGGTACCTTCATGTTGCACCCTCACAGAGAAGAAGATGCAAACTAGCTCCTTCACCTTCAGTCCTCTTTTCTAAGGGGCATTGAACCCTTTTAGGAGAACCTTCCCAAAATCATTATCTTGGGGGTTAGGATTTCAACGTATGAATTTTGGGAGTGAGAAAAACATCCAGTTGATTATAAGAGTATATGAGATAGGGACACAAGAGGTTTTATCTTTGTTGCTGTTGTTTTTAATGTACTTATACTGTATTTTTTTTTTGTTTCTTTTGTATGTTCTTCCCCCATGGTATAATCCTGTTTTCACTATATTTGATTCCAGTGCCCTGCATCTTGTATATATTTTTCTAATGTGAGGAGGGGAAGGGAAATAACAAAATGATGAAATCAGGATACAGGATGACCCATTATAACAATGAGATTTACAAGACACTATGTTGAAAATGAACTTTACAGCTTGGGGGGTGGGGATGGGTAGAAGTTGGGAAGAAAGGGATGGTAGGGGAAAAACAAAGGAGGGGGTAACAATGCTCAAGAGGAGTACTCATTACCTTACTCTTGTAACTGTAACTCCTTTGTACAGTAGCTTTACAATAAAAATATATATTAAAAAAGCGTATAAGAAATTAAATGAGTAACTTTTTCTGTTAGGCACAGATTTCATGCCAGCAAAGAAGCAGCAGCAAGCACTTCTGATGTAAAAATCCAACATTTACTTCTATACCTCAAAAAACAGTTGCAGAAGATATCTCAGTGCTACTGTGGGGCAAAAGCCACTTGATCTGTCTGGTCATTACAGATGTTATACTGTCCACTCTTGACATACCTGGACAGGAAGACATGCAATATTACAGTGGGAATACTGGGTTGTGCCTAATTTGGGAGAAATAAAGATCAAACATAAGAAAGTGAATCAATATGCTAAACTTAAAGGACAGACTACTGTTTCCAGCAGTGAAGAAATAACACCTATTGGATTTATAATACCACCTTGAATACTAAAAAAACAGACAAAACCTATGCAATGACGACTTTCAGCTACTGCAGAAAGGACAGTGATTACTGGCAAGTTTCCAGGCTATGGTGCAGGAAGAGGTGACCCACACAAAACTAAACAATCTTGCTTAATTGTAAAACAACTCAGGGCAAAGTGGCTGAAATCTGTCTCCTTGAAAGCCTCAATACTGATTTATGCTCACAGAAAATAACTAAAAAGAAGTGACACACAGAAGAGGCACTAGAGGGAAAAAAGCAAGTTCAACTATCTCTAGAGTTCATAATAGGGCTAGGAATAGTTTATATTCCCATTAGACTTTATCTATGGGGGTACTGAGAAATGAACCTATAAAGTATTTCCTCAGCAGTGAGGAAAAATTACTTTCACAATAAAAGATGGTCTGGCCAGGTACTAGTGGCTCATATCTGCTATCCTAGCTACTCAGAAGGCTGATATTGGGAGGATTGTGGTTTGAAGCCAATTAGGGCAGAAAAGTTCATGAGACTCCATCTCCAAAATAATCAGAAAAAAAAGTAGGGCTGGAAGCAAGATCAAGTAGTAGTGTACTAGTAGTATACTAGTTGAGCAACCATGCATGAGATCCTGAGTTCAAACCCCAGTACTGGAGGAAAAATGTTCTGACCATAACAAGTCTAAAAGAACACCTTGATAGGATCAAACTAATTTGCAGTAACTTCATTTTTTATGAAACAAAGCTCACAACACTAAAGGAATCCTGCAAAATCCAAACAATACCTAATACAACATTACATCCCACTTTTGGGAGAAAAGTTAGCCAACAGAAAACAGATCCCAAAATAATAAAGATGGTAAAATCAGCAAAAAAAAAGACATTAAAAACAATCATTACACTGACTAGATTCAACAAGGCAGAGAACATGAGCATAAGGAGAAACGCAATTTAAAAAAAAAACTTGGTAGGGGGAAAACAAAGGAGGAGGCAACAATGTTCAATAGGAAATGTACTCATTACCTTGCTCATGTAACTGTACCCCTTTGTACAGCATTTTTACAATAAAAATGTACAAAAAATACTTAACTTGAACGTCTAGAAATGAAAAATGCACTATCAAATGAAAAATACACTGAATGAGATCAACAGTAGCTTAGACATTGAAGGTCAGTGATATTGTTCAAGTTCATAAAATAGCAATAGGACATATTCACGTAAGAACACAGCCATAGAAAGCAAGGTGCAATTGGCTCTTGCTATTTAGGGTGGCTGAGCTCAGAACATTCCAGTTTGAAGCTAACCCTGGAAGAAAAGATTTTGAGGCTTTATCTCCAAAATAATTAGAAAAAAGCTTGGCTAGAGGTGTGACTCACATGATAGAGCAACAGCTAAGCAAGAAAGCTGAAGCATCAAGATTATGGCAAACAACCTCTCTCCCAGAAAACCCAGTACTGGCAAAAAGTAATAATAAAACAGCACAATAGAATCTACGTAAAATAAAATGCAAATTAAAAAAGAAAAGAAAAATGACAGAGCTGTGGGGGCAAATCAAAATGGAGGTTATATTATAATGCAAGCAGACTAATTAACATGAAGTAGCTCTTAAAGAAAAGGGGTAACGGAGAACAGAAAAATAATTTGAAGAAAGCCATTTTACAAATTTGGTGAAAACTATACGCTTGCAGTTCCTAGAATCTCAACATATAGACAAAATACGAAGGAACAAATATGAAAAAAATCACATCATTGTGAATCATAATCTAACTGCTAAAAGTCATTAATAAGGCAGGGTTACCAGGAAAAAGATGACTTCTAGATAAAACAATGGTAACATGGAACTTCACATATTAAACTAAAAATCAGAGACAAAGAGGTAGATTTTAAAATACTGATGGAAATAAAGATATTAAAGATTATTTATCCACATGAATATCTTTCAAAAATGGAAGAGAAATAAGAGTTCTTTAAAAGGACAGCTTAAAGAAAAAAATAAAAACACAATTTTTGAGTTTATAATACAAATAGCAGTAAAATGTATTGTAAGAGCAAAAAGGCCAAGAAGTAGGAAGTAGACCACACTGAGGAACTTCTACCCAGATACATAGTCATTTTTAAAGTTTATTGTGACATGCTAAAGATGCATAATGAAAAATCGAAGAGCAACCAATAAAAAACAGAAAAGTATAACTGAATCCCAAATTTTGCTTAGGACAGAGAAAGTTAAGTGTATTATTCCTTTTTTTTTTTTTTTTGTCCTTTATGGGGCTAGAACTCTGTGCCTGCGTGCTGTTCCTTAGGTTTTCAGCTCAAGGTAAGTGCTCTACCATTTGAGCCACAGCGCCACTACCAATTTTTGGTGGTTAACTGGAGATAAGTCTCACAGACTTCCCTGCCTAGACTGGCTTTGAACCATGATCCTCAGATATCTGCCTCTTGAGTAGCTAGGATTACCCATGTGAGCCACTATTCCTACTTTTAAACAAATCAAAACAAACACCAAATTTGAATGTGCAAAATGACAACATTCTTTGAGCTCTGCAGATAAAAAAATATCTGAGGTAGACAGAGAGACACCATATGCAAACACTTCCTTGGAATCAAGAGATTTTAGCTCGGAATGCTCAAGGGGAAATGGCACCCCCTACAGGTTCTTCCATAAAGATCTAGCCAGAATATCATTAAGAGATTCTAGGGGAATAAAGGGAAATACAAATTCATATCTCTTTCATAGTACAGCTTCCAGGAAGGAACCATGGCATGAATGGGAGAGGCTGGAAGCCTTGCCAGGATCCCTCCTCCTTATTTTGTATGGAATGACAGAGCAACAGACAGGAGGAAAGAACAACACAAGCCTCACAACTGACTAAAAAAAAAAAAAGATACATATGTATACACATACATACATACACATACATATGCCTAATAACCATATATATATGTATGTATATATATAGTACATGTACATATATGTGTATGCATAGCTTTCCATATACCTTTCTGACAAATAAAACAGGGGCCTCACACTGTTTTCAATTCTTAGAAGGTAAAGCTTCTAGGTCAAGAAAATTATACTACCCTGTCTTAGATACAAGAGCTTACACTTATTTGAACAAGTACTGTGTTAAGCAACCTACATACATATACTTCAACTAACTCTAAACAGGAATAATCATTTTGATCTTAATCCTGTGAAGCAGGACGCAGGAATGATCCTCCATTTACAAAGGAGAAAAACTCCTGTCAGAGAGAGATTATAATTTGCTCAAAGCCACATAGCTATAATAAAGCCAAGATTCAAACTAAAGCAATTTGACAACTAAATTAATTCTCTGATCCCACACAGCTTTTATATCCAGTGCTGGGGAAGGGATGGCTATCTCATGTCTTTGGATTAGAGACAGATTCAAGATTATTTCAACGTATATCTTCCACTAGATGCCAGAACCTATCTGCCATCCATACCATGATTAGTTTATTGCTATCTTTGCTAGTTAAAGAGGAATCCCTCAAAGTTTGCATGCTAGACCTCCTCTTCTATTGTAAGGGGAATTGTTGTGGACTATTTTCTTCTTGCCAAAATGGCAGAAAACCAAGAACTACTGGCTCTGCCTCAACTGAAAACTGAGCAGTCTTTTAGAAAACCATAAAATTCTTAATTGTATCAAAAATCTTGGTAGGTGGTAGAGATGATCTAAATGAGCTTTTGGGGGAACAGCCAGTACCTCCCACATTTGGTGACAGCACCTACATACCCTCCACCCCCCAAAACTACAGATGCTCAATATTTTGGAATCCTTCTATGGGAAAGAATTCTGAGCCACAAGCAATAGATTCATGACACAGTGAATGGTATACTTCTTTCTCTGATGTCCAAGCCAGGAAGACTCAAGACAACACAGGTCATTCAGAGGCCTGAGACCAGGCAAACATTACAAGGGCAGACAACAGTTACTAGGGCTTAAGGGATTTCCCTATTTGAGAGGTAGTGACTAAAACAGGTCAAGAAAATGCCATTTCAGCAGTCTTGAAGTCAAATTGAGAGAGCCAAGAATATTAAGTAGGTGTAAACTTAGGAAAGGAAAATGGAGAAATAATAATGGCTAACAGTTACATGGAATTTACTGCTTATGGAATAGCTCAAGATCTTTAAATACCTTTACTCATTTATTAAAATAATCAGAAAAAGCAGATACTATTGTTGAGGAAAGTACAGAGAATTTTTTATTTATTATTATTATTATTATTTTTGTCAGTCATGGGGCTTGAACTCTGGGCCAGGGTGCTGTCCCTCAGCTCCTCAGCTCAAGGCTTGGGTGTGCTGTCCCTCAGTTCTTCAGCTCAAGGCTAGCACTCCACCACTTAAGCCACAGTGCCACTTCTGGCATTTTCCGCTTATATAGTGCTGAGGAATAGAACCTAGAGCCTCATGCGTGCAAGGCAAGCACTCTACCACTAAGCCACATTCCCAGCCCAGCACAGAGAATTTAAGCTGTGTAAGGTCACACAGAGCATGGCTGGGATTCGGAGCCAGTTTAGTACTAGTGGCCCATCCTTAACTGATACTCAATGCTGCCTTTCTAGAAAAGCCAGCTGGAGGTGGCAGAGATGATAGGAAAACAAATGTTGCAAACCACTTCCATCCTGTATGTGTGGTCTCTCATGGTCTCTATAGATCTCTGCATAAAACAGAATCCTGTCAGGTAATCAAAAATTCAAACACCAGCCCTATATTCCAGAACTGACATATACACTATACACAAAGTAGAACTGAACCTCTCCCCATCAGAAATATAGCTCACATAAAGTAACACACCAGGCTAAAATTGCAAAATAAAGTACAACTATATTCAAGTTTTTCTAAAATAATAAGATCTCTGGCTGAAGATGTAGTTTAGCTTGTCTATCATACACAAGGCCCTTGGTCAATTCCCAGTACAACCAAAACACACCAGCACCAAGAAATAAATACAAGGTCTCATTTTTTTTAAATAAAAGGCCCAGAGCAAAACATGGGTAACTTGTGCTAATCTTACATAAGAAGTGTATTAGTATGTCTACAAAATGTGAATGCTGAGCAAAATCTAGTGATCTATTCATAAACTTTATAGATGTACCCTGTCTCACTGAGTGCTAGGCATATAGAGTTAACTTCAGCAGTCACAATGGAGGAGTAAGTGCCAGTGAGCGTACTTGAGCAGCCACACTGTAGTTTCTTCAGTTGGAGTGGTATTCAACACTGGTTTCCTTTGAAGTAGACTCTTTATGATGATTGTTTTTTGAGTTAAAGCAAACCCTTTGGTCTTCCAAGACCATAAACTTACAGGAAGCTTAAAATACATACCAGATGTTAAAATCCAACATATGGAAGGACTAGCTGAGTGAATGAAGCAGACATGAAATAATCTGGGCCTACTGAGAAGCTATTCTACATTCCATAAGAATAACTTATTCAGTTAATAAAACATGCATTGAAAGCTGGCCATTGTAAAAAAAAAAAAGCAGCGAAATGCAAGAGTAGGATTTTATTTAACTATGTCTACACTAAGGCTCAGAAGTAATTCCAGGTCTACTTCTGTGTATCATGTAAAGTTACTGAGTAGCACAATCCATAGCATGATTTAAAAACCTTAGGTTTTAACATTTCATACAGCAGTTCTATGTCCAATGTCACTTAGCTCAAGATGTATTCTGTCAGTGTTTAGAATAATGGTCCACTAAGTAGTAGCCAGAGGGAGAATAGGTAATAGATTTTTTTATTCAAACAGTAAAAATTGTATTCTTGCACATAAATGCTTACCTCATAGCAATTTGGAAATAGCATTCAACACTCAGAATTTATGTTTTTCTGAGGTTTTAAGATAGTTGAGGTCTTGTGATGCAGAAATACAAATTTCCAAAAACTGTTCCGACCCCCAGTAGTAATTTGATGGTATATCTGAATGACTATCTAGATGTAATTTAATATAATAAGAAATTAGGGCCAGGTGCCAGTGGCTCAGGTCTGTAATCCTAGCTACTCAGGAGGCTGAGATCTGAGGATTGCAGTTTCAAAGCCAGTCTGTGCAGGAAAGTCCATGAGATTCTTATCTCCAATTAACCACTAGAAAACTGGAAGTGGTGCTGTGGCTCAAAAGTGGTAGAGTGGGGGTTGGGAAGGTGACTCAGTGGTACAGTGCTTGTCTTGCATGCTTGAGGCCCTGGGTTCTATTCCTCAGCACCACATAAGCAAAAAAAAAAAAAAAAAAGCACTGTGGCTCAAGTGGTAGAGCATTAGCCTTGAGCTGAAGAGCTGAGGGACAGCACCCAGGCCCAGAGTTCAGGCCCCATGACTGACCGACCCCTTCCCTCACAAAATAAAATGGAACAGTGCTAGCCTTGAGTGAAAAAGCTAAGGGACAACACCTAGGCCTTAGTTCAAGCCCCGTGACTGACCAAAACAAAAACAAAACAAAACCACATAGGATAAACATTAATGAATATGTACTTAAGCCTTGTTGGAAATTTAGTAAAACTAGAAGCAATTATACAAAGCAATTTCTGTAGTTCACTTTTTATCACCTTAGATTTCACTTGTCCCCTAATCTAGGAATATCAGAAAGTTCCTTATTAAGCTTTTTGTCCAAGTAACTGTCAGTGATTCAATATCTGTAGAATCTGAAGAGTAGAACTGGAGATTATACACAGTAGATATAAAACATGTTTTTCCTTTTTTTTCTACTTTTTAATTGGGCAGACTGTCTGAATCTATACATTTTATCACTGTTTTTCTTATGACAATACAATTTCAACTGTCTCTTGCTCATGAAATGATAAAGGTCTTCAGATCATATTCCCAATTATCAGACTGTGAAAGTATTACCTGACAATATTCATCTTGGGCTTCCTATGAATACGTTCCCCATTTCCCTTTCTCTTGCTTGTCTTCTATTTGCTTCCTGCTTCCCCTTTGTGTTGATCATCCTGAGAGCTTTTCTGGCCAGCACATTAGCCTTTTCTTTTCTTTAGAAAAAGGATCAGCTGCAGGATTCCACACAAAAATCTCAACAAAACACGAACCATAAAAATTGGTGTGAAGGCCAGGCGCACACCTGTAATCCTAGCTACTCAGGAGGCTGAGATCTGAGGATTGCGATTCAAAGCCAGCCCAGCCATGAAAGTGTGTGAGACTCTTATCTCCAATAAACCACTCAAAAGTGGTGCTGTGGCTCAAGGGGTAGAGCACTAGCCTTAAGAGCTGAGGGACAGTGCCCAGGTCCAGAGTTCAAGCCCCATGACTGACCAAAAAACAAAAAAATTGATGTGAAAAGTTTAGAAGAGGGGCAAGTACAGAAAGTGTCTTTTATAACGAAATAGTACCTGAGGAAAGAAAAGAGATTTGACAGGAAAGAAAGCCACACTAAACATTTACATATAAAAAAGCATATGTAAATATGTATTCAAACCATATACAACTTGAGTGGGTAGATAAATAATATGAAGCCAGTTAAGCTAACTGGCTTATGACAATGGAAGACAAGCATAGAATGGAGTAGGGCCAGGTAGCCAAGTCCTGCCCTCCATGTATGTCAGAAACAACTCGCATTCTTTTGCTGTTTCAGTAGGCTCCCAAAATAACACTCAAAAACAGACTTGACCTGGGGTGGGGTGGGCTTTCAAAAGATTTCTGCCAGCATCTGTAAATGTGAGTCAGAGGTCCAATGCAGCCCACAACTGTTTTCCACTTTGGATGAGTTTGGAATAATGTAGTTAAAAGATGTAAGAGATGAATGTCTCCAATAGGTTTTCAGAAATCAGTACTATAATCCTGTTTTGTTGGAGGCAGAGTTCCTTCTATCCTCTGGACTCCATTATTAACAAAAGATTACTACTTATTCTTGAGGAAATAACATGGTTACATCTATGACAAGTTAATGATCACCATATATTCAGAAGAAAAGCTCTAATTTTTCTATCTCATTTCTTTGGAATATGATTTCCCTTGATGTCAAAGTATCATTAAGACAGGTGGTGAATTTATAAAGGATTTGAAACTGGAAATGGTTTAAAATTGTAACTGCAATTAAGTATTCTAAGTACACCAGAACAGGGAGCAGAAGAAACCTGTGGTTTATAGCTTCTGGAAATATATGTTCATATATAAATCAATTAAAAATGATTCATTTGGTCAATGAATGTAAATTATATACTCTCTAGTGCCTACTAAATACAACAATGCGATCAGACTTGTGAGACTGTTCTATTTATAATATTCCATATGTTGTGCCATCAGTTATTAATAACTTTTGGCCTAAGTTATTTTGGCCAAATATTATTGTTTTTTGAAATAAAGTCTCTCTGTGAAGCATACATTAGCTTAGAACTTGCCCTCCTCCTGTCTCAGTCTCCTGAGTGATTATAGGTGTGTCACCTCCTTGATTTACATATATATTTTTTGTAGGTGGCAGGGTTTGAATTCAAGGACTTGTGTAGGTGCTCTACCACTTGAGCCAGGCAGCCAGCCCAGCTTTTTGCTGGTTAGTCTTTGGAGACATCGTCTCATTGGCTTTCCTGTCCAGGTCAGCTTTAACTTTGATCTTCCAGATCTCAGCCTCCTGAGTACCTAATATTACAGGTGTAAGCCAGTGGTGCCTAGCTTGGCAATATTCTCTACTATATTCTTTCACCTCTGGTGAGGAACAGGCCAATGGTAACAATTTTGACTACTCAACAATTTTGCACTGGTTAACTTAAGCTTCTACAGAGAAGGCACACAATTTTTGGAGAAGAGCCCATATAGATGTAGCTCACACTTACCTAGTACTATGTGACAACCACCATTCTAAACATGTTACATACAATAATCCTCTCAAAGAAAGCAGTTTAGGAGGAATACTAATAACAGGGAGTTAACTTAGCCATTACTCAGCAACGATCAGTTTTTATCTAAAATGTCCACATGTAGCCAGAATACCTAAACATAGATAAAACAAAAATAAATTTCTACAACTTTTTCATACATAATACTAACTTTTTAGCTATACATAGAGACAAATGTTGTTCCCTTTTCAGTGACGCATGCCCAATTGCCTCAAATGTTATCTGTGAGTAAAGTTCAGAAAGAAAAATAAATTAGGATGTTTCTGGATATAGCTAGCTTGTTTACCTAGAAGCAGTGTGCTGAATTAGGCCACAAAAATCTAAATGGACAATGGACTTCTACTATTCTGCTGGACTTAAAAAGCCTTTCATTACCACTACTCAGAAAGTATCTTAAAAGGTTAAAAAAAAAAAAGAAAAGCAAAATAAGGGAAAGTCAAAAATCTTAAGAATTCTTTCATTTGAAGAAAGGATGGAGAGCCTGTGTTCCGACCCAAGGAGGACTTACAGAACCAATGTAAACAAAGTTAACACAGAATTTTCTGAGAAAGGAGTAAGATTCCTCTGAAAATAATACTGTTATTTTCATTGTAGCTTATATGATGCCTTTGGATACCCCACGATTTTGTTTTGTAGAAAACTATTCAGAAAATGCTAGTATGAAGACAAAACATGTGTTGCTCTTAATAAGTCATTTATAAGCTATACTTGGCTTAGTAGCTATTGCTGTAGGAAAGACTACAGAAGTACCTCAGTCTCTATACATCCTTCAGGATAACTTTGTAGGCCCTCATCATTTCTTGACTGACATTGATATTCCACTTCTTATTCTCCAATCCATTTTCATAGGCACTGATCAAAGTAATGAAAAACCTTCAGCTTTTTAGTTCATCATGACTCACAGGAAAACGTTCAAACTCCTTAGAAATGCACATCGATCCTGTGTAGTATTCTCCCGATGATCCAGCCAGGTGCAGGTACTCCCCTCACAAGCTCCATCCTGTCCCCCAACCAAACACTAGCTCTCATGCACCTCCATCTCTGGTGGTCAAATCCCAAGCTATCTGTGTGTCTTGGCCCCTGCAGGTGCAGCCAGATGTGGTGCTCACTTCCTTGCACTGCCATACACTTTCTAGGATACCTTTCCCTGTATTACTCAGACTAAACTCATCCTTTAGGACTCAGCCTTAGACACTTTTGGGACACTTTCCTGACATCCTCACCCTTGAAAGGATCGGAAGCTTTTTGGGCACTGTACTGTGCTCCCTCATCAAACTAATGGACTGCTTTATCACTTTTCAGCTCAGTGACCTTTGACAAATTCACTAAATTTCACTGAGCCTATTTCTATGTATCTCACAGTTAGCATTAATTTCCTATCACAGTGAAACCATGTCAAAAATTCCTTTTTCTAGAGGTACCATGCAAGCATTAAAATTTTTTTAATCATGAAAGAGCACAGTGTTTTTAACTTAACCTAAAAGACTTATCTCTTAGTTTCCAGTCCCTTTTTCAAGGATGTTCTGCATTATCCTACTCTTTGGTTTCATCTGCTTCGAAGTCCATCTGCTTCTACAGGGGAAAAATAGTCTACAGTGATGCTTAGATCATTTCAAGAAAAAACAAAGTGGGTGGGAAGCCCCTGAAAGATGAAGATTTTTCTTCTTCCCACCTTTCCAAATACCATCACAGGAATCTTGCATAAACACAAACCATTACTCAGTAAATCCAAAAGAAGTAAATGCATACAAGCATAACCTGTACTTAGTAACCTTAGAGTCATGTAACAGATTCCATATTAATTTGGCCTTAAGCTTCAAATGCCTCTGGTGTCATCTTCAAGTGCAGCAAGAAACTTCCTGCTATGTTTATTTTATTTTCTGATTTGGCATATAGTACAAATTGATAGTACAATTGGTAAACGTCTTGAAAGTTTTCACATTATCAGAATCAACAGTGCAATTAAATCCCGAGGCGTTATTAAATACCTACTGTACTAGACCTTGTGACAGTACAAAGGTAAAAGTTGATGGACTCTTGTCCATAAGCCACAAAACATACTGAAGGGCATCTAAGTCATCAGTACATATAATTACTAGTGAGATGAATGGTCATGACGATCACCAAAGACACCTGAGTTAGCGCAGGGGCTCGCAAAATTAATACTGCATATTATGAACTATCAGTGGCCAACAGCTTGCTATTATTGAGTATCTACTATATGCGATCACAGGTATTTCCATCCCCTGTCTCCTTCCTCTCATCACAAACCTAACTGTGCTGTTGTCTAAGGACTATCCGCCACACTTGTATCACATACATGGGCCAAGCACTGTTCCAAGACCGTTAGGTGTATATTTCTCATTTACAATACCGCTATTGTATAGATGAGAAACCCGAGGTACAGGGCTTGTCATTTTTCAAGGTCAAGAGGCAAAAAGGAACATGTCAATGAGGATCTAAGAAGAACCTCGCCAAGGGCGCGCGGATCCGCTCTGGGCTTGCGGGAACGCACCGGCTGGAACCCGCCGGGGCTGCACTCCCCCCCCCCAAGTCCCTGACTGGACTCTGGACTCCCCGCAGCCGCCCTCAGTCCCACCGCAGAGGCCACGCGGGAGACTTCCATCACAGGTAGGTGTTCAGGGTAAACGGGAGCGAATCCGATTTCGAGGTGGCGGACTGGGCTCCGGTCGGTCGGATAACGAAAGGAAAACCTTTGGGATTGAGGGAGGGAGGTGGGGTGGGGTGGGTTTCGTTTCCAGGACCACCGCCAGGGGATGGCAGCCGCCATCGCCGTTCTCCCAGCACCCCCGCCCCCCCATCTTCACCTCCCCCCCGGCAGCCTTGGGTTGGGCCATCTGCTCCTCCACCCTCGCCCGCGGGCGCTCCCCGCACGCTCCTCTCCATCCGACCCCGACACCGCACCGCTCCAGGCCTCACGCGCCTCCCGGCCGAGTCCTACACCCAACTCGGCTGGCTGGCTGGCGGGGTCCTGGCAGGGGCGGCCCGGGCCCCGGCTACTTACGGTTCCAGTACACCGGGTAGCACTCTCCTTGAGTCACATCCACCTCGTAGAGGCCGCCTCGCACGCACACCGGCTCGATGTTCACCAGCTCCTCCATCTCGGGCTCGTGTCCCGCCGCCGCGCGCGGGCAGAAGCCGCAGGCGCGGTCCTCGTCGTCTTCCTCTCCGGAGCTGGAGGCCCGGCCGCACGCCGGGTCGCCATCCCGACTGTGCGCTCCGGGCCGGGCGCCCGAGGCCTGCAGTACGGTCCGGAAGGCGAGCTCGATGCGCAGGGAGTCGTAACCGATGAAGGGCTTCCAGGTCTTCTTGTCCTCCTTGTAGAACCAACGTACCTCCTCCGGGCCCAGCTCCGTCACCACCTCGTAGCGGTGGCGGGCGGCCGGGCCGGCG
>NW_012267232.1:3681731-3696153 GCF_000151885.1 Dipodomys ordii | reverse complement strand
GTCCCAGGCGCCGCCGTCCCGGCCGTTATGCTCCGGACTCCGCGGGGATCCGCGGCCCGGATAATTCATGGTGTCCAGACGCCGCCGGCTGCCCGGCCGCGCGCCGAGCCGTGGCCCCCAGCGCTTCCGCCACACATCCAACGCCGCCGCCCTCTCCGCGGGGAGTTTTTAATCTTTTCAAATCCCGAACGGGGCTGCGGCGGGCAGCGGCGGCGGCTCCGCCTCTCCCCGAGGCCCGCGGCCGCCGCAGCGGCGTTCTGGGACCCGCCCCATTGTCACGCACCCGACGTGGGCGGGGCTTGGTGTTCTGGCCACGCCCCCCCCTCGGCCGCGCGCGCGTGCCCACCCGTCACCCCGGAAACTTCGTCTCTGCCGGCCCTGAGCGCGCGCGCAGACCCCATGCCCTTTATCCTCCGAGGGCCCGGGGTCGGCTCGGGTCAGAGGCCTACCTTGGCCTCCTCGACAACCTGCCGAGATCTTTCACGTGTCAGTTGTACTGCTGCTTCGGGGGGTGGGAGGGTGCGGGGGGGGTGGGCGGGAGCCGGGCCCAGCTGGGGCGAGGCGCACCCCCACGCATCTTTGCAATTTGGGTCATGAGCCCGCCGGCCTCCGCATCCGGAGGGGCTCAGAAAGTTGGCTTGCTCAAGTTCGTGACTTTGATTCCGGTCTCACCTGGACCTACTGGGTCACCTGCTTTGTGTCTACTGAATTGTAGGCCCACACAAGCCACTCCACCCCAGGTCCACCCAGGCTCCCTCCTGTCATCACCCCCACGCAGCAACTGGACTTCCTTCCAGGGACTCTTCGTGTCATTGTCAGGGTTCAACGCTCCCATTTCCTGTTTTCTTTTTACTGTAAGGGCCTTGGTGGAAACAAGGTGCATATGCCTGGCCTTTTCCCCCCTTCAGTGGGTGCTCAAATCCATCTTCGTTGACTGCACACCCAGCCAAGTGTGAAAAGATGACTAGGTTGAAAGCCAGAAAATAATTCTAGCCTCAACTTTACTAACAATTGCAGGCAAGTCACCTAATCTTGGCTCGTTTGCTTCCTCATCTATAATATTAAGAGATTATTGGAAGATGAGCTCTATAAAGTTCCTTTCAGTAGGGAAGCCTAGAATCTTGTAAGATTTCTAATAGTGTTTTTTTTTTTTTGTTTTTTAAGTTTCAAGTGGCTTGGCTCAGTCAGGGCCTTTAGTAAGGCTTGCTGTGGCTGGTACGCAACACTTGATTCACGTTTCCAGCCCTTGCTGCAGATGGAGTCTCCTGGGCTAGCTTTGAACCTTGATCCTCCAGATCTCAGCCTCCTGAGTACCTCGGATTATAAATTTGAGTCACCAGGACTTCTATTTTCTTCTAATGAATCTTTGGTTCTATAATTCACTTTCTGGGATCAGGGTGAATGCCGAGGCATTGTAGTTATTTTATATTAAATAATGTAAATATATTAATATTTTATGTTAGATTAAAAAGTTTTTATAAGTCTGTTGCTATCTTCAGATTTCAGAGAAAAACTATCTTCTACCTCGGTTTTCCATTCAAGAACAGCAATCATCAGTTTTACCTACTCCCTTTCTGAAATCAGGTCAGTAGGGCAAATATTCTTACTCCTGGGATGTAACTTGTCAGAGATCACTGTGAAGTTATTATTTAAATCAGGACCATCTCTAGTGTATAGGATAATTTTTGCAGGAATTTGAAAAAAAAAGTATTGATTCTTGTGGGCAGATTTGGTTCATGGTGTGGCTAATGGAGCATGGACTGGATTTTCTGCTCCAGTTTGTGCCTTGGACTAGATAATCTCTTACAGTAAATAACCTACCCAATTGTATACAGTGACTGATGCATCTAAGACCAGACCACTTTTCCATTCATGCTTTCTGAGTATCTACATTCCAATTTCTCCAAGGTTTCAGTTAATAATATACAGAATATAATTAGTGATATACAGAATATAATTGGCTGTTACCTTTGAGCTATTTACTACTCAAGAAAACATTAATTCCACAGTATTTTGATAGTTGTCTACCTATGTGCTAGGGACCTCTATGCAAGGACTCGCGCGTATGTGCTCACGTTGGTACTGGGGTTTGAACTCAGAACCTGGGTGCTGTCCCCTAGCTTTATCGCTCAAGGATGGCACTCAAGGATGGCACTGTACCATTTGAGCCACCAATCTACTTCTGGCTCTTTTGTTGATTAATTGGAGATAAGAATCCTGCTTTCATTGTATTTGATGTTGGTATAATTTGTGGAGGGGAAGGGCGAAAACAAACCATTTAAATAGGGATACAGGTGGACCCATTGCAACAATGAGATGTACAAGTCATTATGTGGAAAAAAGAACTTTACAACTTTGGGGGGGGGCGGTGGAGATGCAAAGGGATGGGAAGGGGAAACAAAGGAGGAGGCAACAATGCTTGATACAAAATGTACTCATTACCTTACCCATGTAATTGTAACCCCTCTTTATGGTATTTTCACAATAAAAAATTAAAAAAAAAGAAACCAGTACTATAAAATTTTATTTAAAAAAAAGTCTTATGGCCTTTCTGGTAGATCTTAGCCCCCGAGTAGGCTAGCTTTTGATACAAAAGAGAATGGGAGTGAATAAATTTTTTCTACCGGGCTGGGAAGGTGGCTCAGTGGTAGAGTGCTTGCCTTACATGCATGAGGCCCTGGGTTCAATTCCTCAGCACATAAGCAGAAAAAGCAGAAAAAGTGGTGCTGTGGCTCAAGTGGTAGCCTTGAGCTGAAGAGCTCAAGTACAGTGCCCAGGCCCAGAGTTCAGGCCCCACAACCACCAAAAACAAAAACAAAAAAAAAACCCTCTACCTACAATTTAGTGGTAGATACAGATAAGTAAACAGACATTACACACAGTGTGATAGAACAGAGATATCATTACATTCAAGATATTTGTCGCTCTCTTTTTTAAACTGAGGTTTGGACTCAAAGCCTTGTACTCTCTAGGAAGGTGCTATACCACTGGAGCCTTGAAATATCTGTTTCTTGATAGAATATAGCCAAACTATATAGATGTCTAGCCAGTCTTTTAAGGATGACACAATTCCTATTTAATGAATATTTTTCTCTGTTTAAAGAAAAGACTCCTTGCCTTATACCGAGTGACTATTTCCATTGTCTATTTATGTTGCTTATCTGGTTATTTTGAGATTATCTTCTTTTGGGCAGTGGATGGACCACACTGTTAAGTAGTATGATCTTTCTTGCAGGAGTTGATTCTCAGGTGTTGTAATCCACATGTTGTAAACCTTGCTGTTTTGGTCTGAACCTTGTTGAGGGGAGGAGATGTTAGTACTTGTGGGACTGGAACTTGCTGCTGTCCATTGGAAGTGAGCTCAGACTAGAAAGACAGCTAGTAAAAGGCCCCAGGCTGATAGCAACATACATTTGAAGGTATAATATTGAATTGCCTATGACTGCCTGTATTTGTTTTCCTTTATTCCCTAGCCAAGTAATGCAAAGTGCAGGAAGAAGCTCTTCTCAACTTCAGTTTTAGCTTTAAAAAATGGAAGAGGAGAATGCAGTCATAAAATCAATAAATAGCCTACAGACTTAAGAAAAGGGAGAGCATCTATAATCCTAGCTACACAGGAAGCTGAGATCTGAGGACCACAGTTCAAAGCCAGCCCAGGCAAGAAACTCCGGGAGACTGGTATCTCCAATAAACCACTCAGAAAATCGGAAGTGGCAGTGTGGCTCATGGTAGAGCACTAGCCTTGAGCTGAAGAGCTGAGGGACATTGCCCAGGCCCAGAGTTCAAGCCCCACAACAGACCAAAAAAGAAGAAAAAAAACAAAAGTAAGAGGAGGGGTGAGGTTGAGTGGGATGGGGAGAATTTGAAAGGGGTGACCTTGTCCAAGATGAATTTTACTCACAAACGGCTTTTTAAAATGGCAACTCCTTTGTATAGCTACTTAAAGATAAACAAAATATATTTTTTAAAGAAGTCATCCTTTCTTTGAAGCCTCCTGCTACTGCCATTCTTTTGCTTTGTAGAGCATCTTTTCAGGTTATACACTTCTAATAAAAGGAGAAGGGACTAAGTCTTCAATCTATTCCCCACCTACCAGAGCAGGTGTGAGTAGTTCCTTCCCCTTTGTTGATGTGCTAAGTAGATACAGGTACACCATCAGAACGTCTGTAGCATTACACAAAGCATTCTATGTATTTTATTTTTTACTTTTGGCTGGCATGGGACTTGAACTCTGGGCTTGGGCGCTATCCCTGAGCTCTTCAGCTCAAGGCGAGTGCTCTACTGCTTGAATCACAGCATCACTTCCGGTTTTCTGGTGGTTAATTGAAGAGTCTCATGGACTTTCCTGCTTGGGCTGGCTTTGAACCATGATCAGCCTTCTCAGTAGCTAGGATTACAGGTGTGAGCCACCAACGCCCGGCTCTATGTATTTTAATAACTACCCAAGACCAAGACTCTTTCACATTAGGAAATTATGCATGACAGATTCAGACTTCAGGCATTCCTTGGCCTGTGCTGTTATAAAAACCAGGTGGATGATTCTCAACCAAACCACAGGAATTCTCGGCATGGGCAAGAGAAACAAGTAAGGCCAGCTGTTTGTAACTACAAAAGACAGGTAGCTCATCAGCATTTTCTATCATCTTCCCTTCTCCAATAGGCACCCAGCAAGGTCTCTGACAATAATGACTATGTTCCTCTCTCCCTCTCTCAGAAGTTACGTAATTTGGTTACTTGCCAGCTTGTCTTTCCCTTCTCCCTTAAACCTTTTTTTTTTCCTGATGTTCACACCTATAGAAAATGTTGAGGATAGCCTTATGCTATGTAACTTATTCTGAGCCAAAACCCCATGTTCATACTTGCAAAGGGTTTGCTCAGGGACCACACTGGAACATGTGTGTTTAAAATGAACAAAAGAGGAAAGAACTGCAATTCCTCCATTTGCTACATGCCTGCTGGATAAGCTACCCACCTTGCTTTACTTTTTACTTTTTTTTTTGGGTTAGTATTTATCCCATTTCTTTAAATGCCAGTGTGCTTTTGATGCACTGACTAAATAGAACAGCAGTCTAGACTGGAAGAGGGAACATCCACTGGGTATATATTAGGTGTCTACCAGGTTTTAGGCATGCTGCTAGGGTCCACAGTGAAGCATTCACATGTAGTCGTACACTGAAACTGTAATGCCAAGTCGTTCCATTTCTATGAGGAATAGAATTGTAAGTCAAAGATAGCTACATCCACACATTTCACTCCCCAAGACAGATCAATAGAGGAAACCAAAATACAATCCAAAGGGACCTGGTAAGCAGATATAACAGAGTCATTCATATTTCATTCATTCATTCAGTCATTCATATTTCCAGTTATTCATTCAACAAGTGTTTGTGCTTTTTTTTTTTTGATTGGTCATGGAGCTTGAACACTGGGCCTGGGTGCTGTCCTTCAGTTCTTCAGCTCAAGGCCAGTACTCTACCACTTAGGCCACAGTACCACTTTTGGTTTTTCTGGTGGTTAATTGGAGATAAGAGTCTCATGGACTTTCCTGCCAGGGCTGGCTTTGAACTGTGATCCTCAGATCTCAGCCTACTGTGTAGCTAGGATTACAGGCTTGAGCCCCTGGAGCCTAGCTTGTTTTGTGCTTTTTGAAATATGCTTTTGTTTGGGGGTTGTTTTGGTAACAAAAATAATATTTAAAATGTAGCCTTACTAAATACATTTACTTACAGATTTGCAAAAGGTCTCTGGACAAAATTGTGCTCAGCAAATACACCAATAGAAATTATATATATATATATATATACATATATATATATATGTATATATATATATTTAGAAAGAAAGGTTGATGGTGTTGAAGGTATATAGTCAAATGAAAGAAAATGGAAACCAACATTATTGGATTTATTCCACAAAATTCTCTTCAGCTTTTTTCTACAAGAAATAAAACTAAGCTTAATTCCTGTTTTGTTTTGTTTTATGGAAAGGTGAGTTAGGCCATTACCATGGACTGCTGGAAGTCTGCTGCAGTTATATTTGGTGACTTCTGTTTTCTAAGATTTTTACCTGGGAGGTAAATTGAGAGTGTGTATTTGACTGATCATGGTGGTACATACCTATAATCACAGTACTTGGGAGGTGAAGACAGGAAGACAACTTGGACTACATAGTAAGATCCTATCTCAAAAATACAAGTACCTCCTATTTGTTCCTAAAGTATGTAGGTTGTAACTCAAATGAGCCTTTGATAAAAGTAATCGATAATCATATTGTACTGAGAAAGATTTAGAAGTTTGTATCTCTCTCTCTATATTTATATATTGTATACATTGCTTACATATATACAATATACATAATTTTTACTTCCATATAATTCTCATTTCAATAGAACAAAAAACAGAAAAATGAGCTGTGTTCCAATAGAGATTTATATAAATTCCAATATAGATTTCTGATAAATTTGGTCTTTTTCTACTTACAGGATTAACTTACTGTTTTTTGTAATTTCTTGCATTGAGGAATTAAGTCACAGCATGAATTATTGTGGGGACAAAACATATTCAAGCCATAGCTCCAGGTTAGAAATGATGAACCACAAGTCCACTTAAGATAAGTTCAATAAAGATGTAGAAATAGATGAGTGGATCAAAAAAATGTGGTACTTACATACAATGGAATTTTACTTATCCATTAGAACAAGATTATGTCATTCCCAGGGAAATGGATGGACCTAGAACAAATCATATTAAGTGAGGCAAGCCAAGCTAGATCTAAAATACACCAGGGCCTGATAAAATTTATAAGACCTTAGACATTCACACATAAACAGTGAGATTAAAGAAAGATAATCTTAGGAGAGGAACCCAAAGGCATAATGCCTCTGAACATCTAAAATATTATTTATGGAAACAAATTCCAGGAAATGGAAACATGGATTTTTTTGTAGCTGCTGCTGTTTATGCTTTTTGTTTTGTTGTTTTTTCTTTCTGTGGGGGCAAAGGAGGGTGCAGAAAGGGAGGAAGGATGAGCAAATACAGGCATGGTACTCAGTAGACACTATGTAGAAAATGAACTATGCAACTTGTGGGCAGGGGCAGGAGGGGGAAACTAGGGGAAAGTGAAGGAAGAGGTGACATTGTCCAAAAAGAAATGTACTCATGACCTGACTTATGAAAGAGTAACCCCTCGGTACATCACCTTAATAATAATAAAATTATGTTAAAAATAAAGATGTAGGATTGCTGCAATAAATCTATAAAGTCCCTGGCTCAAAACAACATTAATTTACTCTTTTATAGTTCTGGAGGCTTGAAGTCCAAAATTAAGGTGTCAGCAGGGTTGATTTCTCCAAGAGGTTCTATCTCTTAGCTTTTTTTTTTTTTTGGTTGGTTGTGGGGCCAGTACTTTACCGCTTGAGCCACAGTGCCACTTCCAGTTTTCTAGTGGTTTTATTGGAGATAAGAGTCTCACGGACTTTCCTGCCCAGGCTGGCTTTGAACCGTGTTCCTCAGATCTCAGCCTCCTGAGTAGCTAGGATCATAGGCATGAGCCACCGGCGCCCAGCTTCAAATATCTTTCTATAAAATATTTTTGGGGAGCAAAGGGTTACCGGTACTAAGTCACTTTCATCTGGAGGACATTATCTCTGTTTCCAGAACTGACAACTAAGAAACAAAAACAAAATCACTTTGTGGTAGGAAATATCTTTATATAAGAGTGAAAATATCTGAATAGTTATATAACCTATTGTCCATCTCTGCCTATGGAATATTCTGAAAAGACAAGTCCAAAATAATATACTGACTCAGAAATCTTCATGACACATTATTAAATGAAAACAAGTTACAGATCAATGATCTCTGTTGGATTTTATTTTTACATTAAAACTATAGGTGTATATGTACATATGTTTATGTGGCTTATTTGTATTTATGTATTTTGGTACATATATGTAAACCATTGATAAGCTTCAAAGTGCTCATTTGTTACGAATGGGATGGAGGAAATAAAGATAGATGTTAAGTTCTCTATTTTGGCTTTATAATGATAAGCATATACTTGTATGCCACTTGTATAGTTAAAAGATAACTTTTAATGGAAAGTTATATTAATATTGACCCTGCCTACCTGCATTAGAGATTTCTCCATGCAAGCCTTCTCTTCACATGACCATGTTGATATAGTTAATTAGCATATTGTAATAAGATTATTAACTACAAATAGAACTAGATTTCATTCTCAGTTCTACCAAAGACTAGCTAGAGAGCTTTGAACTTCAGATTCAGCATCAGGTATGTACAATAATATTTGTCTTACTTTGTGACCATATAGATTATTTAGCATGAAATAGAGCAATGAGTTTCAATTCCAAATGGATCAAAGACCTCAGAGTTAAAACAGACACTCTGAAAACATTACAGGATGGAATAGGAGAAACCCTAGGTCTCCTCGGCACAGGCTGAAATTTTCTTAATAGAGACCCAGAAACACAACAAATCAAAGAAAGGTTGGACAAATGGGATTGCATGAAATTGCAGAGCTTCTGCATGGCAAAGGACATAGCTAGCAAGATCAACAGAAAGCCCATGGATTGGGAGATCTTCACTAGCCATACAACGGAGAAGGGTCTCATATCTAAAATATGCCTAGAACTCAAAAAATTAAATCCCCCAAACAGCAAATCTTCAAAGAAGCAACTGCCCAATAAATAAATGGGCTAAAGACTTAAAGAGAAACTTCTCTGAAGAGGAAAGAAGGATGGCCAATAGACACATGAAGAAATGCTCAACCTCCCTAGCCATAAAAGAAATACAACTCAAAACAACATTGAGATACCACCTCACCCCAGTTAGAATGGCTATAATCAAGAAATCTAATAACAGATGCTGAAGGGGATGTGGACAGAAGGGAACCTTACTGCATTGTTGGTAGGAGTGTAAACTTGTTCAACTACTTTGGAAAGCAGTATGGAGGGTCCTCAAAAGACTCCACATAGAGCTCTCCTATGACACAGCAATCCCACTTTTGGGCATTTACCCAAATGATCACAAACAAGACCATACTAAAGCTACCAGCAAAACTATATTTATCGCAGCATTATTTACCATAGCTAAGATATGGAACCAACCCAGATGCCCCTCAGTAGATGAATGGATCAAGAAAATGTGGTGTATATATACACAATGGAATTCTATGCCTCCATCAGAAAGAATGACATTGCTCCATTTGTTAGGAAATGGAAAGGCTTGGAAAAAAATTATAAGTGAAGTAAGCCAGGCCCAAAGAAACATAGGTCCCATGGTTTCCCTTATTTGCAATAACTAGTATATGTCTGAGACAAGCAGAAAAGGTCAGATAAATTGATGTTAAGCAAAATGAACCCCAAGCTAAGTATTCAAATGCTTTTTCTTTCATGTGATTGTTTCTAACATATTTATAATATAATTTCTTTGTTGCTTTGTATGTCCCTCCCTCACGGTATAACCCCTGTTTTCACTGTATTTGATGTTGGTATAATTTGTGGAGGGGAAGGGAAAAAACAAATCGTTTAAATAGGGATACAGGTGGACCCATTGCAACAAGATGTACAAGTCGTCATGTTGAAAACGAACTTTACAACTTTGGGTGGGGGAGGGGCAGGAGGAGGGGATGGGAAGGGATAGGAAGGGGAAACAAAGGAGGAGGCAACAATGCTTGATAAGAAATGTACTCATTATCTTGCCCATGTTATTGTAACTCCTCTGTACAGTATTTTCACAATAAAAAACAAAACAAAAAAAACAAAGCAAAACAAAACCTCTTCGGTGTCTCTTGTGTATGTTGCCTATTATAGCTGGCAGCAATAGGCTTTTCTATATTTAAAAGATTTCCTTTCATTTTTGTTCTTGGTTTCCTTTCATCTATAAGTCTTGCAAAATGGATAATGTAAAGTACTTTATCTGTTTCCACTTCATTCTAGCCTTGTGATTCCTTAGTTACATAACCTTCTTCTTAGAACTCTTGGCTAATGCACATAGAAGTCAGGGAAAGGAACTCAACCTCAGTCCTCAAAGGGCCTGCAATTACCCATATCCTCTTCTCTGGAGCTGTTCATGAGCCCTTTTTGGCTTCTGCCATCTTAATGTAATTCCTCTTCCTCATCTTATTCATCCTCCTTGTCCTCCTCTTCTTTCTCTCTTCCTCCTTCATTTTTTTATGGGGGCAGTACTAGTGTTTGAATCGAGGGCACTTGCTTTAGTACTATACGACTTCAGTCTAGCTCTATAGCATTGCTACAATACTGTATTACTTAAGCCATATCCCTAGCCCATTTGCTTTATAATTATTTTTACAATAGGAACTTGCACCTTTTACCCAGAACTAGCGTCAGACTGTGATCGTCCCACTTATGCCTCCCGAGTAGCTGGGATTTCAGGTGTGAGTCACCATGTGGGACTTGTTTGTTGAGATGGTGGGATAGCTCTCACTAATTTCACCCATGCTGGCTTTGAACCACAATCTTACAGGAGATTACAGGTCATGAAATGGAATTCTAGGTCACATGGAGTCCTGGTTGTGACTCTGCACTGTTCCCCACTTAATACTGCTGACCTTCATATTACTTATTAATCGATTCTTATTACCTATTATTCTATTCTTATTACCTTATTATTCTACCCATGGGGTTTTCAGAACTAAAATTTAGCTTAATTTTCATATATGCTTTGGGGAAATATTCTTTTGAGGCATCTAGAGGCAAGATTCTTTGGTTCCTACAAACTTCTGATCTCTTTCAAAAACCATGAGAACTCCATTAAATTTTTTTTGTTGTTGGTTGTGGGGCTTGAACTCTGGACTTGGGCGCTGTCCCTGAGCTCTTCAGCTCAAGGCAAGCACTCTACCACTTGAGCCACAGCACCACTTCTGATTTTCTGGTAGTTAATTGGAGATAAGAGTCTCATGGATTTTTCTGCCTGGGTTGGCTTTGAACCATGATCCTCAGATCTCAGCTTCCTGTGTAGCTAGGATTACGGGCGTGGGCCACTGGTGCCCGGCTAAGTTAAATTTTAAGGCAGGCAAAACTACCTTGGAGTTTTCTGCTTTGATGACAGTATAGTCTTAAGTCAGAGGTGAGAACATGGAATTCATTATAATTCTTTTTTTTTCATTATAATTCTTAAGGAAGAAAAAGATACAAAAAAATTTTATTTTCAGCACTCACTTTTCAGCCACTATAAATAATAGTCAGGCAATATTTCCCTACTTGGAGAATGAGAGACAGTTGAAATAACTTCTCTCTTGATTGTTACAAATTATTAGAGGTGACTGATAAAGGATTATCTTGAAGCTGGGTACTTATGTCGCAGGGCCTGTAATCCTAGCTCAGATCTGAGGATCATGGTTCAAAGCCAGCCCAGCCAGAAAGTCCATGAGACTATTACCTGCAATTAACCAGCAGAAAACTGGGAGTGGCACTGTGGCTCAAAGTGGAAGCATATTAGCCTTGAGCAAAAGAGCTCAGAGACAGCACTCAGGGCCTGAGTTCAAGCCCCATGATCCACCAAAAAAAGAAAAAAAAGATTAACTTGAACGACCAAAAGTTTATTGAATATATACAATATAGAAGCCAAGTATACATTAAAGACAATAACAGCTTGACTCTTACAGAACACAGACACATGGGAAAGGTGGGAGTTGTAACTTGAAAGGAGCTGTAAGGATGCCCTGAATATATGCTATGGTAGCATTTAGAGGGATGTCCAAGCTATTGGAAGAAATGATGGGTACATCTAGCCACGGAAGCCTTTCCAGAAAGTGAGATGCTTGACTCCGAACCTGAAAGACAAATAGAAAGTCACTGAAAAGGAGGATGGAGGTACAAAAGAATATTCCAGGCAGAAAGAATGACACATATTCTGATCCAAAGTCATGGGAGAATTTAAAAAAATGAAGATTATTAAAAAAGCAATAATTAGAAACTGTGGAGGCCTCATGCATTTTGAAAAAACAACTGGTATTTTGCATGAGCCCTTGTTTTTTTCTGGTCCTAGGGTTGGTTCTGGGTACTATCCATGGCTCTTCTCCTTTTCTTTTTTTTTGATCAAGGCTAGCACTCTACCACTTGAGCCACAGCACCACTTCCAGCTTTTTTCTTTTTGCTTATGTGGTGCTGAAGAATCGAACCCAAGGCTTCAAGCATGCAAGGCAAGCGCTCTACCACTGGGCCACCTTCCCAGCCCACCATATTATTTTTATTACTCCAATTATACTTTGAGATCCCTCTGACTTGATTGCTGGCCAGATAGTTTTCATATATCCCTGTTGTTCCCAGATGGTTTTCAAATATCCCTCTTGTTCCCAAGAGAATGGTTTATATCTGCTTACAATCTGGTCCACCCACTACAATGATTTTCATTCTGTCTTTTCTTCAGGTCTTATAATGTTGTGTCCACTCATAGGACTTTGCTGTTGGCTGGTTGAAGGAACCTCACTGCAGGCTAGTTTGTGTTATTCCCTCATGATGTTGGCCATGGCCTTGCCCAGGGAACTGTCTTCTGATGCCTGCTGGTGCCCCTGTTGAGGTGCTAGGACAATGTTTGGCTGAATCGGGAGAAGATAGTGGCTCTTCTTCAGCTTTGGGCTGCTTCTTCCACCTGAAATCCAGAGTTCCACTGCTCTGCCCACAGTGTAATCACAGAGCTCCCTTTTCAGTCTATCCCATCAATCTCCAGTCTCCAGAGGCAGCTCCTCCCCTTCTGTTTCTTGTTTTTTCCCCTTCTCCAAACTCTGTCTCAGAGATAGAGTTCTGAGAGGTCAACCAGCCTAGAACAGTATGTGAAGAGCTTCAAACACCTAACATCTCTGGTCAAGTTACTTAGTAAGGTTGACCATGTTAGTAGTTTTCTCCAAGAACAAAGGAATATTCTCTTTCAAAGGTGAAGAAAAAAAGCCTCCACTCCTGGTATAAAACTGCACCTTTATAATCAATCCTCACTTCTCGCTAGTTTTTTGAAAACATCCAATTTTCAAAAAATATTAAGGCTCAGACCCAGCAAGGGCACCTAGAGCATAAAGAAAGCTTTGGCACCCAGAAGGTAAAAGCTGTCATTAACCCAATAAACGTCCAATAGTTTATCTGATTGGCAAAGGCCTGCAGGGTCAGCCAATGTCAATGTATGAAATTCAATCAGCTCTCTGTATCTGTGAGCTGTGCATGTCACGAATTCACTATTGACAGAAAATGCTTTGGAAAAACAATTGCTCAGTAGTAAGTAAAGTCTTGTCACTGAGCCTTTACTCATTATTATTATTATTCGCTGAGCAGTACAGTATAAAACTATTTATATTATATTGCATTTACATTGTATTGGGTATTACAAGTAATCTAGAAAAGCTTTAAAGTATACTGATGTGGAAGTACATGTAGGTTATATGCAAATACAGTTATATGCTAATATAATATCCACAGGAGATTGATTCTGAAACGTCTCCTGAGATACCAGTTTTAGGATACTCAAAGCCCTTATATAATTGTGTGATATTTGCATATAAACTACCCACACCTTCCTGTATACCTTAAATTATCTCTACATTACTTTTAATACCTAATACAATGTAAGTGGGATGCAGATAGATGTTGTTCTTTAGAAAATAATGATAAGGTAAAAATCTATACATGTTTAGCACAGATGCAATGTTGATTTTCCAAATATTTGGTTGGCTACATCCACAGAGATGGAAGGCCAAGTATACTATGCCATTTTACATAGGGATGTGAGCACTCATGGATTTTGGTGTCATTAGGAGATTCTTGAGCCAATCCTCCTGAAACACATCTGTACCTGGGACTGGAAAGCTCTGGATGATTTCTATGAATCCAGAAGCAGGAAGGACTTTAAGAGGGTAAAACAGTTTTTTAAAAGATTCAAGATGGGAATTGTGTGAAAGACAATGTGACCTTAGAAATTAGGGTCTGAACTTTTTGACTCTCAAATCACTCATAACTTAATATAATCAACATACTCTGAAAATATATCATAAATATGTCAGGCATAAAGATAATCACAAGCCTTAACAAATAAAGAGTAACTGTACATGGACTGGAAAAAGTATAAGCTTATACAAGAGAACTAGATAGAACTTATAAAGAGAAAGTTAGAAAAATAGATAACAAAAGCTTAAACATTGTTAAAATAATGGGATAAGAAGTTCATCTGGACTGGGTGTGGGTGGCTCACGCCTGTCATCCTACCTACTCAGGAGGCTGAGAGCTGAGGATCACGGTTCAAAGCCAGCCTGGCTATGAAAGTCCATGAGACTCTTATCTCCAATAAACCACCAGAAAAGCAGAAGTGGCGCTGTGGCTCCAAGTGGTAGAGTGCTAGCTTTGAGCTGAAGAGATAAGGGACAGTGCCCAGGCCCAGAGTTCAAGCCCCATGACTGA
>NW_012267232.1:3611253-3679669 GCF_000151885.1 Dipodomys ordii | reverse complement strand
GGGTTACAATTACATGAGCAAGGTAATGAGTACATTTCTTATCAAGCATTGTTGCCTCCTCCTTTGTTTCCCCTTCCCATCCCTTCCCATCTCCCCCCCACCCCACCCCCTGCATTATTATTTTTGTAACTGGTATTCCGATTCCAATTTCAGTACTAGCTTATTCTTACAGTGTTCAGACTTCAGTGTTCATGCAAAGGAATTTTCAGAATTTGAAGTCTGAAAGAAATATACTGTAATTCTTGCTAACTGTAGTATATATAATTCTAGACAATGTGCAATGGTGCATTGGACATTGGCATTGTGCCAGCAGGGGATTCCAAGAATAAATTCCTTATACCTGCCACCTAAGCATGAGTTCCATGTGACTCACATGGTAGAGGCAGAAGCTCTTAGTTTGCTTCTATATATACCGTGTGTCCTAGCTTCTCAATGAATAAAAATACCTTTCCTAGCTTCTCAATGAATAAAAATACCTTTCTCTTTCGCAACTTGTTCTATTAACTTACGTAGAAGATATACATTTCAGGCCTCATATTCAATAACACAAGAAACATCTAGTTTTTCTCTACTCTGCCAGATAGCTGAAATTAATCCCATGGTCTGAATTGTGGGTGCTTCTCTTTGCCAAGGATCAGAATGGAGGTGGAGATGTTGGGGCATCTGTTTTATATTATCACCATTTTCTGAGCAGCTGCCAAGATGCTCAGCATTCCTGTGTGATCTTCATGATTGATCAGTGAGTCACTGTTAAATCTTCCTTGTTTCAGACACAAACTCTATTCAGGCCAGCTAGCTCTCTGTCATCTATATTGGGAACAGTGTTTGACTGCCACAGTGGGACATATAGGAAATTCTATGATGTGATCTCAAGCCCTCTGGGCAAGAGGAAAAACCATGCAACCATTTCTTCTCTCTCTTACTTGTCTACTCAGGGAGAATTAGAGTGCCCAAAAGTCTTCTACGCTCTACCTTGAGTCAGTGACTAGGGATGTCCTGCTTGCCAGGGTTCAGAGAAAGGCTGAGTGGTACTAGCAACTACTAGGTGTTTCAAAAAGCAGAGCTGGAGGGCAAGGAAGGGAGATGAAAGAAGGATGAGGTAGATTAATACCTCAAAATATTATCCCACAGCATCAATATGAAGGGATCTATATTTAGTCCCTGCTTTGGGGGAATAAGGTAACAGTTATAAACTGGCAAACTGTTTTGACTTTTTCATCCTACAGATGTAGCGTTGATAGGACATGGTTTATAAAAGTCCACTGCAGTCCATACTACTAGCAAAATTAAAAAATGGCAATTGTTACTTGGTGCTTCTATATTTCTTTTCTTATTTTTTACTCTCTCTGATGCTTTCTTCTTGGAAGTGTTACCTTGGGCCTTAAAGGGAATATTGAGATAAATTCAATTATACTGAAATTTCCTGTCTTGTAAGAGTATTTAAGTTTTAAAAAGGACAGTTTGGGTAAATTAGTACTTAGTATAAAGGAACAGATGTCTTTGGGTGCAATTTAAGATAACTTGTAGGGGAGACGTTTTTAAAATATTTTTCTTCCTGTTGGAGCAACTGGAGGATAAAATATTATTTTCTATTTTCCTGAAATACTGGGGAAAATCAAGTAAGAGATGGGAACTCAGAGAAAGCAGCCCCTGAGGTGGAAGTAACAGAATGAGATGGGGTGGGGGTGGGGGTCTACAAGATTGTCAGAGGCTGAATCAAGTCAAGTGAGAAGCCAGAGACATACCTGTTATACCTGGGTATCCGGACAGATTGAGAAGAAGGAGGAGGCCAATGGTTTCCCTGGTGAGGTGCAAAACAAAAATGGTAATGTTCATTGGCGTTGTGGTGTTTGTTGTGTGTGGTAGGCTTCAGGATACTGAGCCAGGGTCATTAGAGTTTCATGGTGGCATGAAAAGGAAAGTGGTCTTTTTGCTGTTTTCTTAGAAAATCTATTCCGATGGAAGTATCCTGGCTCTTGATTTTTGAAATCTATTTTGAGAATCTATTTTCAAGACTAGCTATTTAGCACATTCCTTAAATATTATGTAAAGGATATCTTTAGATAATGTCTCTCAGATGGAACCTTTTATCTTTATTCTTTGTACATAAGTTATAAACTTCTAAGATCTTTCAATATGCTTGGGTCCTTTTATTCCAATTTTTGCCTAAGAAAGTGGGTCAGGCAAGGACTTCGCTAGGCAAGTGCTTTTAAAAAATGATTAATTTTGCAATTCTAGGGAGCTGACCCAGGGCCATGTGCATGTCAAACAAGTGCTCTAGTGCTGAGCTGTATCTCCAGCCATGGGTCTTAACCTAGGCTCTCACTGTCCTGTTTGACCTATGCACATTTAGCTCAGTGTCTCCCTCCTTTATGCAGTGAGTCTCATTGTGTGTGTATGTGTGTGTGTGTGTGTGTGTGTGTGTATGTATTCTTAACAAAGCTTTCTTGAGAGACTTTTCTGAGGTGAAGAAAGGGTATGACGAGCCAACTTCAGACTAAGGAGGAATGGATGCGCTGAAACTAATGTGTGTATTATACATACATTTGGCAAAACTGATAAGGACAAACCAACCAGTCAAACAACTGAAGAATCCCTGACGGATTGGTTCTTTGTGAGGAACACTTCAGACAAAGTCATTAGAAAGGTGGTTTGTTAACACAGCCCTGGATGCAACAAAGAGCAGTGGTTAAAAGGATATAAATGTGGTGAGACTCGCTGAGTATAGTAAGGAGACATTGAACCAGGTGGGCAAAGATGAAGCGGAACAGTGAGATCCAGGGAAGTTCCATGGCTGAGGACATAGCGCAGTGATAGAATACTCGTTTGACATGCACCTGGCCTTGGGTTTGATCCCTGGTATAGCAAAGTTAATTTTTAAAGCACTTGGCTAGCTAAGTCTTTGTGTACTAAATCTGGCCCACTTTCTTAAGCCAGAGCTGTAATGAAAGCACACTGAAAGGCCTTCAGTGGCTAAAGAATGGGTTTTAGAGCCAGAGAAGCCTGAGTTGAAATCCTGGCTTCTTGTACAAATGACCATTTTTTTTCTCAATGTCAGTTTCTCTATTATCTTAGAGTTTAGTATTATGATTTGAGGTAGCATGTAGAAACCTCCTGGTCAGCAGATGATTGCTCTTATTTCAGTGATAGATGGCCAGATTCTAGCAACTCAGTCGGCAGGCTTTGATGAATAATACACATATATTCCTGGCTTTGGAGGCACAGCTCAGGATGCTTTGTGATCATTAATATGTTCCATAGAGGCCTGTTTCCACATTCCCTCATTTTTGCCAAGAAGAGATATATGCTGATGGGAGCTGTCACTTGTCACTTTCCCAGCAGCCTGGCATCTCCTTAATCTCCCTGTTTCTCTCTAAGCAGAGCTGTCAGGGAAGGCAGATCAAGAGGCAGACAAGGGACTGTGGCCTTGGCATCAGTCCTTTGTTCATTCAAAGCAAAGTGACACTCAGAGCTGGCTGGCTTGGAAGAATGAACTACAGAAGCTCAGATGGTTTAATAGTAAAAGCTTTCCTCCATGCATTAATTTGAAGCAAAAGGCTATACATTTATAGAAAAAAATATGACCACTTAGGTATGGTCAAGGCTACAATGAATCACTATTTTAATGTGCAATACTGTAATATAAGTGATTAGGGGATTCTGGGACTTTTCAAGTTCATCTTTATGAAATTTCTGGGTGTTTTTTGCTGATGTGGATTCTCATTTCCTTAATGCATGAGTTCTCATTTCCTTATTTAAGTACAAATTATTTTAGAATGAGTTTACATCTCATTAGTGACCATCAGAGTGGCAGCAATTTAATAAGGTCTAGTTAGAATAGAAATGAGGTTTAATGTCACTTGAGGTCATGAATGGTTTGTCCAGCAGTGCCTTGCAAGTAAAGAAGACCATTAGAATCACTGCCAAGCAGACATTTCCATCAAGTTTTTTTCATAAATTGCCATTGCATGTTACCCAGTGTAGAAAAATAAACAGAATAATTGTCCATAAGCAAAGACTACCTTTTAATTTTTTCACTAACATTTTTAAATAAAAAAGAAATTATAGAGGACACCAGGAAATGGACCTTCCATGTTCTTGGATAGGCAGACTTAATACAGTGAAAATGGCCATACTGCCAAAGTTGATATACAAATTCATCACAATTCCTATTAAATTCCCAATGACATTCATTACTGAAATACAGAAAACAGTCCAAAAATTCATATGGAGCAACAAAAGACCTAGAATAGCCAAAACAATTCTAGGCAAAAATGACAACACAGGAGGGATCTCAATGCTGGATTTCAAACTCTACTATAGAGCCATAATAACAAAGACAGCTTGGTACTGGCACAAAAACAGACCCAAAGACCAATGGAATAGAATAGAAGATCCAGAAATAAAACCACACGCTTAAAGTCAGCTGATATTTGACAAAGGAGCCAAAGACATACAGTGGAAGAAACACAGCTTCTTCAACTACTGGTGCTGGGAAAACTAGGCAGCCACATGCAGAAAACTAAAAGTGGACCTGGTCTGTCACCATGCACTAACATCAACTCAAAATGGACTAAAGACCTTAACCTTAACAACAACTCTGAAACTACTGCAGGACAGAGTAGAAGGGACACTTGAACTTATAGGCACAGGCAGGAACTTCCTGAACAGAGTTCCAGGGTCACAACAAATTGGAGAGAGACTCGACAAATGGGACTACCTTAAAATAAAAAGTTTCTGCACAGCTAAAGCTTTAGCAACCAAACTAGAAAAACAGCCAACTAACTGGTAAAAAATATTTACCAGCAATATATCAGACAAGGGGTTAACATCCTGTATATATAGGGAACTCAAGAAACGAATCCCTCCCAAACCCAACAAACCAAGTACTAAATGGGCAAGGGAACTAAAGAAAGACTTCTCAGAAGAAGAGATTAAAAATGATAAAGAAACACATGAGGAAATGTTCACCATCCCTGGTTGTAAGGGAAATGCAAATAAAGACAACCCTGAGATATCACTTTACCCTAGTCAGAATGATCCACATCCTAAAGTTAGCTGATGACAAATGCTGTGGGAATGTACACTTATACAACCACTTTGGAAAGCAGTCTGGAGGGTCCTCAGAAAGCTAAATATAGACCTCCCCTATGACTGCGCCATACCAGTCCTAGGCATCTATCCTGAACAACAGGAACCAGTATACAAGGACACATGCACCTCCATGTTTACTGCAGCACTGTTCACAATAGCCAGGATATGGAAACAACCCAGATATCCCACCACAGATGAATGGATCCAAAAAATTGTGGTACCTATATACAATGGAATATTATGCAGCCATTAGAAAGGACAAAATAATGGCATTCACAGGGAAATGGATGGAACTAGAAGAAATCATGTTGAGTCAGGTAAGCCAAGAGCAAAGAGACAAACGGCACATGGTCTCCTTGATAAGTGGATGTTAAATCCAAATGTAAGGAGATACAACAAAGTAAACAAGACTTGAGAAAACAAAGGACCTCCACTCATCTGATTGAATCATTACTAAATGGCCCCATGCTGATGACCACATATATGGTATCTATGTACACATTGGGAAGGAAACTAGAAGGAGGACACAGAAACAGAGGAAAATGGGAAAACATACAACAGCGGGACCCATCACGTGCACTGGACATTGATCAAAACAAACTAAGCAACTTAATGGCAGTGATAGGAGGGAGGGAATGAGCGGGAAAGAGGGAATAGCTGACACTAAACAAAAGGGAAGAAATGTACATTTCACCTGATGTGGAAGAAATAACTGTATTGTCAAAGCTCATAGAACTCATAAACTTTATAGACCATGATAAAGACAATTTGCTCCATGAAGGTTAGAATGTGTTGTGACTTTAACTAAGTATCACTATCCCACAATACTGTGAAATTTGTAAAATTCATGTAATCACTTAATCACAATAAAAAATTGCTAAAAAATTTTTTTTTGCTGGTCCTGGGGCTTAAACTCTGGACCTGGGTGCTGTTCCTGAGCCCCTATTTTGCTCAAGGCTAGCACTCTACTACTTGAGCCACAGTGCCACTTTGGGCTTTTTCTGTGACTAAGTGGAGAGGAGAGTCTCACAAACTTTCCTACATGGACTGGCTTTAAACTGTGATCCTCAGATCTCAGCCTCCCGAGTAACTAGGATTACAGACATGAGCCACCAGCACCCAGTGCAAAGACTAACTTATGGGCAATTTTCCAGATCCTTGTGAAAATCCCTCAATGGTACCTTGGTAGAATGTTTATTTTCAATTAAGACACATTGTAAGGATACAATGGTAGTAGACTTATTAATATTGTAAAAGTTATTTAACTGATGCATCTTTTCTACCTGCTGACCTTATATCGTAGTTCAGTAGTTTCTACTGAACTTCATGAGTAGATTCAATTGACATGAGTTCTTCAAGAGTAGATTCAATTGACAACCAAAATTAAAAAGGACTAACGTAAGGTTGTCAACTTTAATTTTCATAAAGTAAAGCAATCTAGAAATATAGTTAATATAAACCATTGATATCATCTCATGAAGAAAGATATTTGAATAATATGGGTGGATAAAGTTTCTGCATAAAGACCTGTCTTCAATTGAATAACAATTGAATAACAATGGTTGCAAGGAACAGATTTAATTTGAGGAAGGGTGATAGTAATCACCATTAGCTTCATATCTAAAACTACATTATTCCATTCGCTCTATTGGTTATATAGCTTTGATATTTATTTTTTTGCCTTTTGTGTTTTATTTATGACTTGGTCACAAAATTTTGGAAAGCAAGAATGGGGCTATTATGTAGTTCCTAATCTCCAAAGTACATGATACATACAATTGTAAGAAAGAGCTTGGAAGGAACATTAAGTTAAAGACTTCTTCAGAATAATTATTCTTAATACTTTTCTTAGTACTTACGTTGTGGTAGGCCCTAGACTGCAAACTTGATGCATGAATGATCTCATTAATTCCTTTCACAGCAATCCTTCATTAGCTGCTATGATATCACCATTTGTTAATTAGAAACCTGAAGCTTGGAGAGATTCAATAATATATCCAAAGTTACAGAACGACTCAATAGCAGAACTTTATGGTGAACAAGACAGATCCAATCCCATCTCTGTAGGTAGAGAACAGATATTAAGCCACATAAATCATTGATGATACCTGTAAAGAGTTAGTCGATGGGTACAAAGAGAAAACATAATGTCTAGTTTGAGGGGAGGAGATAGCACCAGCTCAGGTTGGAAACCCATGCATGCTGAAGGTCATGCTAAGAATTTACCTTTTAATTTATAGTTGTTATTATAAAGGTGATATACAGAGGGGCTATAGTTATATAAGTGAGGTAAAGAGTACATTTCTTTTTGGATGATATCACCCCTTTCTTCCTTTTCTCCCAGTTTTTCCCTCCCTTCCCCTACCTACAAGTCATATAATTCATTTTCAACATAGTGTCCAATGAGTACCATTGTCATGCTAAGAATTTTAAACCATATTTCAGAAGCATTGCATGTCATTGAAAAATTTAGTAAGAGGAGTGACAACTGTGTCCATTTCTGTCTATAATATTGGGCCTCTGCCCCACATTTTTTTCAGATTTGCTTTCTGACTACATCAGAAAGAAATCTCCTATTAAGGTGCTACTATCTCTTTAACATTTTCTGGCTTTTTATGAACTGCTAATCTCAATTTTTAAATAAGGGACAGGGTAATGTGAAGACTATTCAATATCTCAGCCTTGGCTGTATATTAGAATCATCTGGAAAACTTAAATGCTGATAAAAAGCCACATTCAAGACCAATTGAATCAGAATCTGTAGGCAAAGGAGTCAAGCACGTTTTTAGACAGAGTGGCCTCTGCAATTCAATTTAACAAACGTTTCTTGAAGCCCACTGATCTTAAATCCAGGCCCTGTGTTAGATATTGCACATAAAAGATAAATGTGAACAGCTGTTAGCTGCTATTAACTATTCAGAAATTGTGGTTGTTACAGCCGTTGAGGGCTAGGTTGCCTCTAAACCAGCAGGCAGTGAAAAGAACCTTTGAAGGTAAAAATCAATGAAGAAGATAAAATATGTGGCTGTACATTCTGTGTCTCACCTGATTTATTCACTATTGAATAGATAGCTCAGAAATCAGCACCCTCAAGTGAGGGAAAATGGCTGCTCCCTTTTCTAGTATCATATGTAAAGATGCATAGCAATCCAGGCAGCTTGCTGCTTGTCCCCTCTGAGAGTTAGTCAGAGGAAGGAGACAGAGCATGTATTTATTTATTTGTTTATTTATTTATTCTGCTGAGGAATCAAAGTCAAGGCTTTGTACATGCTAGCAGATACTCTTCCACTGAGCTATAGCTCCATGGCTCCTACAGCAATCCATTTATTCAAATGTTTCTTGAGCCTTTTTTTGTTTGTTTGTTTTTGTTGTTTGATCAGACAGTGTCTTAGGTTTAGAGATTACAAATATTATTCACATTTCCTGAAGACAAGAGATCAAATTTGCTTTCTATTTTTTTTGAACCAGAATTAAAATGCCTTCTTAGTATTTCCAAACACCAATCTGGGTCTATGAGTGTAGCTCAGATTAGAACACTTGCCTGGGTTTGACCTCTGGTATCAGGACAGGATATGGATAAAAGTAACTCTTTAAGTTTTTTGAGGGGAAAGAAAACTCCACAATGGATCAAGGAAAATTCCTATACCTCAAACTATGAAACCCCTTCTAGGTTGGCACTGAGGCTATTGATTTTCAAACATATTTTCAGAGAAATGATTCCTTTTTAAAAATTTTATTTATTTTTTATTGTGAAAATACTGTACAGAGGGGTTACAATTACATGGGCAAGATAATGAGTACATTTCTTATCAAGCATTGTAGCCTCCTCCTTTGTTTACCCTTCCCATCCCTTCCCAGGAGAAATGATTCCTTTTACTGTATTTCTTTTCTAGCATTATATCAGGTACAAAAGGGTATTTAACAAATGTTATTGATTATGACTGACTGTCTAAGCTAGAAAGATTATCTTTTTTTCCTGAACAAAGTTAAAAAATAGATTCCAGTATGAAATAGAACCAACAGTGAGGCCAGTGAATTTTGCAGCAGTTAAAAGGCTAGAAGATGATGTTTCACTTTAAAAACTTAGGTAGGCTCACCTCTGGGACCCTGAAATTCTAAGATTTCAAACAGATCATGAGAAATCATCCTGTTCAATAAACGCCCAAGTTTCCCTGTAATTGTTTTAACTACTTTCCTTACTTGCTCTATTTTGAAACAAAATGAGAGAAAAAGATATAGCTAAGAGACCCTTAGATGGTGGTGGAAGTGGGGCGGGAGAAGAAGACTGCAGAAGGTTATTATATAGAAGGGGTCCTAGAAATTCATCTTCCAGGTCTGATGGGGTAGTGTGGAGTGTTGGTACTGGTATGGAGGGGATGAGCATGAATGCTTTAAATTAGCACTCCTGATGAGTCTGATCTCTATTATAGTTCAAGACCAATGACCAAATCTGCTTTAGTCCATTTTGTGTTACTGTAATGTAATACCTGAAGTTGTATAAAGTTCTGGGGAAAAAGAATTTATGTAGCTCACAGTTCTGGAAGTTCAAGGGCCTGCCTCTGATGATGGTCTCAGGCAAGAGACAAGGAATGTGCTTGGATCTCTTCCTCTTCTTATAAAATCACCATGTGGGTTTTGCCCTGAAGATCTGAAGTAAGGCCTTAATTGTTTCTCAAAGATTCTCCCCCTCTAAATAAGATGGATGGATTTAAGTTGTACCCTCTTTTTATTTTCCTTCCTAGGACCAAGTTTTGTATACAGGGCCTGGAACTTAGATTGCTTGCTTTGCTGGCTCTCTACTATTTAAGGTTTTCATACAACCCAGCTTTTTGCTGGTTCATTGGAGATAAAGCCAGATGGAATTTTTTCTGACTGGGCTGGCTTCAAACCATGGTCCTCCAGATTGTAGCCTCTTGAGTAGCTAGAATTACAGACATGCCTGTTATGTTCATAGCCTTTTATCTTTAAAATGGGGATTGAATTTCAACACATACACTGTTGGGAGATACACTCAATCCATTCAGAACCCACAGTTCAGTCTCTCCCTTTTGTAGAGAAGGAAACTATGACTGAGAGGTTTGAAGTGAGATATTTAAAGTCTCATCAAGTTAGCAGCAAAACTTAATACTTTCTTGCTTATGATACCCCACAACTTTTCATATTTCTGCTAATCTACCATATTCCCAGCCTTTGCTTTGTTAATAAATAAACCACATTTTGTCTTTGATGTTGGACAAGGGAAAAGCTTAATTCAGAGTAGACAAATGTGTCTAGTCACCAGTAGAAATCATGAGGTCATTTATGATTGTAAATGTCTTAAGCAACCATTTAAATATAATTAGGAATTCATTGGTGTAGTCTTTCAGGATTTGGAATTAAAAGGGAACTGAAATATCACTTTATTTAAAAATCGTCATAATACATATATTTTGCTCTGCTCTTTTAAAATGAGATACATCAAATAAAATTAAAAATCATAGCATGACATATTGAGAGCACATTCAAAATTATCCTTATAATATAGTAATGTGGAGCTGGGTTTGGTGGTGCATTCCTGTAATCCAAAGCTCTCTGGGTAGAAAGATTGTAAGTTGGAAGCCAGCTCTACAAAGTTAGCAAGATATTGTTCCAAAAAGATAAAGCTCAAGTGCTAAAGTGCTTGCATAGCATATGTGTGGCTCTGGGTTTAATTGTGTGTGTGTGTGTGTATGTGTGTATGTGTGTGCGCATGTGCATGCACGTGTACACACACACACAAACACACTACAGGTATCTTTTCCTCTTCCATCTATGGCTAAAAATTTGGTATTTTTCCTTCTATCTCAATTTCCTTCTATCTCAATTCCTTTCTATCTCAATTAAGTATGACCTATACCTTGTATCTAACTGAACTAAGTACATATTGAGAAGAAAATTACATCACAGTGTGTTTCAGAATATTCAAGAGATTAGTACACAGTTCTAAGTATCCTCAGGTTAAATAGGAATACAAGTTCCAGTGGAGCTACAAAATCCTTTATTCCAAACTTTCTGATTTATAAGGTGAACAATCTTTTTATGTCGTTTTTCTCTTTGCTCTTTCTTTCCTTTTTTTTATGGGAAGTACTCCAGGTTGAACTAAGGGCCTAATACTTGCTAGGCTGGTACTCTACTACTTGAACCACTCTCCCAATCATTTTTGCACTGGTTACTTGTGAAATAGGATTTTTCTTCATGGCTAGGCTTGTCTGGACTTCAAGCTTGGGACTGCCATCCTTCTCTTCATGCTACTCTTCCCCCTCTTCCTGTTACTAGGATGACTGGTGCATACCACTGTGCTGTTATTGATTAAAAAGAATTTTCAAGTATTACTTTTGGTGCAGGCTGGTCTTGAACCTTATTCCCCCATCCCTGCCTCCCAAGGAGCCTAGGGTTAAGGATTTGAGCCACCATGTCCAGCTTTCGTATTTGTACTTTCTGAAATTTCAACTATGCAGCCAGGGTAGTCTGTGTGCAGGCCAAAAAGAGACAGTGTGAGTTGTAGGTGTGCATGTTTGCATATATTTAGGGGGTAGAGGAGAGAAGGAAAGGGAAGGGAAGAGAAGAGTCACTGAATTCCTGCCAGTATCCAGTAATGGCCTATCACTCTCCAGCTTCCTGCTGGGGAATACTTCACTTTTATCTGCACCATGCAGCTATCTCTTTTTTCTTCTTTAGAGAGACAAAGGTGACAGTGATGCTAGATGATCATTTATAGTGCAGTGAAATGTATTAAATAATAAAGGACCAAATTAATCAGAAACTCAAAATCTTGAGGGAGAAAATATCCATACTACAAATCTCTCTTTGATTCTTTCTAGAAAATTGTAACCCCCCCCCACCCTTTCCTGGATGCTTAGTGTTATTTATACCTCATGATGCCAGAGGCCATCTCCAGCTTGGTATCCTTTGTCCCTTTAATAGCACATAAATGCATAGCAGCCAGTGCATTTACATATCTCCATGTCCCACGGCCCCCATTGTGGTACCTTGTGTGTCACAGGCACTCATAAAGCGTGTCAGAAGACCACATTTCTAACCTTAACCTCGGAGGGGAGTCACTACTGATAAAAGATGCGGCATACAATATTGATGTAAGGCTTTAGTTCCATCAAACTTTCATTAAAGCACTCTTCTCACATTACATGGCAATCAAACAGATGCTGTGAGAGGGAATAGGACTCTTTCAATGGATCTGTTATGCCATGGGACTTTGAAAGAAGATATGCTTAATGATTTAGAAAGCTCTTAAGATAACTCTCTAGGAAAGCTAAAAATAGGAAAAGTGAAGACCACTAGGAAAACATAGAGATTCTTTTCACCTGCTATCTCAGATACGATCATGTTCCAATATGACAGCCTCTCAGAGATAGTACAACTTGGCTCCAAGTATTGGAGCTCAAATTTCTAGCTTGAGGTTTCTTAAAGTAAGATTCCAACCCCACAACCAGGAGCTCATGTCCAGTGGGGGCTAGCTAGAAGTACACATTTTTGGACCCCACCCAAGATCTTCTGAACCAGGAATTCTGAGATGGACCTATTAAGGTGAGTTTAACAAGTCTTCCATATGATTCTGCTGTAAGCTACTTGAAAGCCATGGATCCACCCTGACCTGCCTGAGGACCATTGGCTCAGATTATCCTGGAGTGTGCTCCTGACCCTTGTGAACTTGTGAAGAAAATGAGTGCTTATGCTTACTTTCTTTTTTTTGTTGTTGTTGTTCTTGTATGAAACTAAAAGTACCTCCAAGGTCTTGCTGCTAAAACCACAGCATAATGATCAATTCTGATCTCAATAGGTGTGATAATTTCCCACAGCTATGACACAGTACCTGAGACAATCAGATTTATTTGGCTCACAGTTTTGGGGGTTACAGACTATGGTTATATGGTCCCATGATTGAGAGAGAGAGAAAGAGGAAGGGGTGAGGACATGAGAGGAAGAGAAACAGGAAGAGGAAGAGGAGGAAGAAGAAATGAGGATGAGAAAGAAAAAGGGGAAGAGAAGAGAGGGCAGGCGTCCTCCAAGGATCCACTCCCTTAAATTAGATCCTCCGAATAGCCCATCAAATTATGATCTCATCAATGGATCCATCAATAGATCAGTAATGCGCCCTCATAATCCCATCAATTTCCAAAAGTGCCACCTCTGAGCATGAGGGACCACACCTTAAACTAGCCTTCAGGGAAACATTTCACATACTAACCATAACAATAGGGATTTTCTGATTGAGGTGAGAGCTGAATAGTGCTTAATGGGGTATTGCAACTTGATTTGGGATATACCAAGCTAAGCCAGCCAGAGCTGATACTTGTCTTCTATGATGCCCACAAAGAAGCCAATAGTGTGTAAGTAATTTTGAAAAGTATGTTTAATTTACATAAGAGGATATGCTACTCGGAAGAGGCCTTCAGACTGCTGAGCTTTTTTCTGATCTCATTTTAGAGAAATATCATGGCCAGTTAGTGATATTAGGCCATAAACCTGCACTCATCATTGTGTTCTAACAGTGCCAGGAACTCCTTCTATCATGCTACATTTAATTTCAACACTGTTGTTACATGAAACTGATGTGAGTAAATTTTGGGAAAACCAAGATAATTTTCTGTCCTCAAGAGTTCATAGTCTTGTGGTTCATAATCATTTTAATATTCATTCATACTTAAATTGAAAACCTAATTATATATTTTTACTCTTTTGTCCAAAGATCATAGAGGCCAAGTTAGGGATTCATATCTATAATCCTATCTTCTCAGAAGGTGGAGATTGAGGGGGTCCTGGTTCAAGGCCAGGTTTGGGAGACCTCAGCCAATAAAAGGAGGTGTGGTATCAAACACGTATCATCCCATCTATGGGAAGAGTAGTGGGATCAGGTCCAGGCATAAATGTGAGACCCAATAACATAAATAAATATTATGTACATATGTATGTGTGTTATATGTGTGTATGATCTATATAATGTATATACAAAATAACATATACGCATATATAGCACTGTATGCTGTATATATGTGTATATACATATATAACAGATATATGGTATTAAATTTATATCATATAATTTATAAGTGTACCTATATGCATATACATGTATACAAACATGTATGTTTTTGTATATAAACATATATGTACATTATATGCATATAAACTTATAAGCACACACATATAAACATATGCATGTATAAACTTACACATGCATACATATATACATATATAACATATATGTGTATATATATATGTATACATATATACATATATAAATAACCAGAGCAAAAAGGGCTGGGCATATTGTTCCAGTGGTAGAGCAACTTTCCAGAAAATACAAAATCCTATGTTCAATCCCTGTACCCTCTTACCACACAAACACAAAAAATATCCCAGGGTCTGGGAAGGTGGCTCAGTGGTAGAGTGCATGGCGTTGCATGCATGAGGCCCTGGGTTCGATTCCTCAGTACCTCATAAGCAGAAAAAGTCAGAAGTGGTGCTGTGGCTCAAGTGGTAGAGTGATAGCCTGGAGCTGAAGAGCTGAGGGACAGTGCCCAGGCCCAGAGTTCAGGCCTCACGACCAAAAAAGAAAAAGAAAAAGAAAAAGAAATCCCAGAAAAGTCTCAAAATTTATTGTAGCCATTAGAATTATTTTAGTTGCGAACCCCAGGAATATATTAAGTCAACTTTAAAAGAGTTTTGATGTTCATTACCGTACATAGCAATCCCATGACAGAATGTCCAAGCAGCACCTGCCCTGTACCTACCTTATTGACATTACTTTATTATGAGTGTTGGGCATATAAACAAGAACAAAGCTCTGTTTCAGTGTCGTGAGAATGGTTTATACCTAAAAGCATCATCTTTTTTTTTTTCAACAGGAATGGCACTGGTTTGCTAGACTACTGCCAAAAAGTACCATAGACTGGGTGCTATACTTCCTTTATGTAAAGTTCTTAGAAGTCCACGATGGGGGTGTTGGAGGATGTAGTTCTTCAGAGACCTTGCTCCTTGGCTTTCAGCTGGCCAGCCTCTGCTGAGAAAGCAGAAATGAAGCTGCTCAATATTGCTCAAGTAGCGCAATGTTGCTTTAATTCACTTTTATGGTCTTATTATTTCCTGGTAAAAAATGCTATTTGGAATCAAGTCACAAATCTGATTCTAGATAGAGACATATGCATGTGAATGTTCACAGATACAAAACTCAAGTGTGCAAAGGTGTAATTGTATTTCTCTTGCTTCTGTTTCTACTAATAGTTAAGTTTACTGTGCCATCTACATTTACTCAGTCATTTCTTTGTGTGTGTGTGTGTGTGTATATGGGGGATGGGGGTTCATGGGGCTTGAACTCTGGGCTCTCAGCTCTTGTCCCTCAGCTCTTGAGCTCAAGACTAGAGCTCTACTATTTAAGCCACCGTGCCACTTCTGGTTTTTGAGTGGTTTATTAGAGATAAGAGTCTCATGGTCTTTCCTGCCTGGGCTGGCTTTGAACTGCGATGCTCAGCTCTCAGCCTCCTGAGTAGCTAGGATTATAGGCATGAGCCACCAGCATCCAGTAATTATTTTTTTAACTTCAATTGAGGGCCCAGGAATGTTTAGATGGCTATCCTCCTCCTTTTTTCTTCCATTTCTTCAAGGGCTGCTTTAAACTTCAGGTCCTTAAACTGGCATGCATACCTGTGTGTGTGTGTGTGTGTGCATGTGTGTGTGTGTGTGTGTGTTTCTGAGGTAGTGGTTACTCTCCTTCACTGATGTCCACTGATGCTGTGTTTTTAGACTTGGAAATAAAGTTAGGATTGCTCAAGGGGAGCTTGGTGGCCTTTACTACTGCCCTGTACCCACTCATGGTCCATCCTGCTCTTGGCTTTGGCCATTCTCTTGTAGCTTCAAGGATCTAGCCTTTGTCATGCATTGCATGGTCTGTGGCAGACTCATCTGCTCTTTTTGAAAACAATATTTTTTATCTAGTTTTACAAAGGAGTTGCCATTCAACAAAGCAGTTTATGAATACAGTGCCTCTTGATCCATGTCACCCCTTTTAATATTCTCACCTACCCCTCCCACCCTACCCCTTCTCTGACTTTTCTTAATTTTTAGGTTATCTATCAGCTATTTATAGCTCCTTTTGCTTTCATATTTGGAAATACCAACTTCTTTAATTTCTTTTTTTTTAATTTTATTTTGTTGTAAAGATGCCGTACAGAGGGGTTACAGTTATGTAAGAAAGTTAATGAGTACATGAGAACATTGTTATCTACTCGGTCATTTTTCTCCCACTATCCCCCCCCTCCACTCCTGGACAACATCCAGACCTTGCAAAGTTCATTTCCAACAGAGTGTCTTGTGAGTATCATTGTTGCCTCGGGCCACCCTTTGTCCTTGTTTCACCATTTTGTTATTCCCCTTTCCTTCCCCATATCAGATAAACGTATATACAAGACACAGAGTACGCGGCTGGGAAGGTGGCTCAGTGATAGAGCGCTTGCCTTGCATGCATGAGGCCCTGGGTTCGATTCCTTAGCACCACATAAGCAAAAAGAAAAAAGCCGGAAGTGGTAGAGCGCTAGCCTTGAGCTGAAGAGCTGAGGGACAGCGCCCAGGCCCAGAGTTCAGGCCCCACGACCGGACCCCCCCCCCAAAAAAAAGACACAGAGTACCACAATCAAAGACATTGATTGCCAGGGATAAACCAAAGGGGGAAAAAAAGTGAAATAAAATAAAAAGAAAGAATACAGAACATTGACAACAACAAAGGCCTGTTGTTTCCATGTCTTGGAGTTCATTTCAATTACCCTCATTTTATATGGCCCCAGATGCCCCTCAATAGCTGAAATAGATCAAGAAAATGTGATATATATATATATATACACACACACACACACACACATATATATATATATATATATATATTTATACACACACAATGGAATTCTATGCTTCCATCAGAAAGAGTGACATCACCCCATTCACAAGGAAATAGAAAGACTTGGAAAAAACCATATTAAGTGAAGTAAGCCAGACCCAAAGAAACATGGGTTCCATGATTTCGCTCATTTGTAATAATTAGTATATGTCTAGGATAGTCTTAGAAGATGATCACAATAACCTTTCAAATTTCTTTCACACTCTTCCTGGGAATGGGGAGGTACTTATTCCAGAGTATTATCTTAGGTTCTAACCTGGATCTACCCTTTCCATTCTTACTGTGATGATGGACTGAGATGACTTTTAAAACAGCTTTTCAGAAAAGAAGAGAGTAAATATCTTCTACTTACTTTACTCAGGACCAGGAGGCCTCATAATCACTTGCTCATGGCTGGTGCTGTATTATTTAAGCCATGGCTTCAGTCTAGCATTTTACTAGTTAGTTGGAGTTGGAGTCTTGAGGACTTTTCTGCCCAGGCTGTTTTCAAACCACTGTCTTCCAGGTCTCAGCTGCCTAAATTGCTAATATTGTAGGTGTGAGCCATTAGTGCCAATCTGGTCTTTGTTTATACATGATTCTAGAACCTACGTTACACAATTATCCTCCTGGAGAAACTCCCAGTCATCAAGGGTGCCCTCACTTTAGGGAGATTTTTCAGTCTTCAAAGAGCTACATGATCTACAAGTGGTGTTTCTTTAAAAACTGAAAGGTCAACCAGGCTCCCGTGGCTCACGCCTGTAATCCTACTACTTAGGAGGCTGAGATCTGAGGATGTGGGTTCAAAGCCAGCCTGGGCAGGAAAGTCTGTGAGACTCTTATCTCCAATAAACCACTAGAAAACTGGAAGAGGCCCTGTGGCTCAAGTGGTAGAGCGTTCGCCTTGAGCTGAAGAGAGCAGGGACAGTGCCCAGGCCCAGAGTTCAAGCCCCACAACTGACAAAAAACAAAAACAAAGAAACTGAAAGGTCTCTTGTGACCATTCTGAAGGTGTAAGTCACCATGCTGTGGGAAAGGAGCCAAATTAATTGCTGGCTTTCATCCAGTCATGAGACTCACCTTTTTTTTTTTTTTGGAAGGAAATGCTTATAGTTGTTAGGTTCTGACAAGTGAGGATTATGTCTGTCAGGGCCATTGGCTTTAATTGCCTCCACTTGGAATCCATGCCAGCTGGTAGGCCTTAGTTTGTCTCTAATAACTGTCTAATCTTTACTTTTGGCAGAACTGCATGAGGACAGTCAGTCCAAATCTTCCTATTAAAGCATACTATTAACCAGACAATATTCATCTGTGCCACAAAATGACTGAGAATACAATGGAAAAGACATCAGATGTGATTGGTGGTTCACCAGGGAAGTACAAGTGCTGAGGCCGAGTCCGCTTTCCCTTCAGGACAAGGTTAAGAGGAATGGAATGGAATTAAATCATAGAGTTATTTGGTGGGAGATGACAGACTAGCTATCGGTTTAGTGTAAGTTGCTTAGAACTAAGTGTTCTTCCTGAATATAGCCATATATATATATATATATATAATATATATATATATAATATATATATATATTATATATATATTTTTTTTATTTTTCTTTTTTGGTGCCAGTCCTAGGGTGGGTCTGAGTGCTTTCCTGAGCTATTATGCTCAAGGCTAATAATTCTCTACTACCTGATCCACAGACCCCACTTCTGGCTCTTTGGTGGTTAGTTGGAGATAAGAGTCCTGCCCAGGCTGGCTTTGAATTGAAATCTTCAAGTCTCAGTCTCTAGAGTAGCTAGGATTAAAGGTGTGAGCTACTGGTACCAGGTGCCATTGCATTTTTATTTGTGAGGAAAGCTTCGAGTGATTCTACATTGTCTATGTGCCCCTGATCATATAACTCCAGGAAATGGAAGCAAGAAGTTTTTTTCTTTGTTGTTTTCTTTTCTTTTCTTTTTGTATTATTTGTTCTTTTATCTGTCTTGGGCGGTTAAAAGTGGGGCACAGAAATGGAGGGAAAAAGTGTGCACACCAGTGGTATTCACTAAACACTGTGTTGCAAATGAACTACACAATTTGTGGGTGGGAACCCCAGGGAAAAACTAGGAGAGAGCAAGGGAAAGGGTGATGTTATCCAAAAATACTGTACTCATTACCTGACTTATGAAACTGTAACCTCTGTACATCACCTTTATAAGAACAATAAAAATATTTTTTAAAAAAAGAGTGATTCTCAAAACAACATTGAAATTCCACCTCGCCCCAGTTAGAATGGCTATAATCAAGAAATCTAGTAACAACAGATGCTGGAGGGGATGTGGCCAAAAGGGAACCCTATTGCATTGTTGGTGGGAGTGTAAACTTGTTCAACCACTTTGGAAAGCAGTATGGAGGTTCCTTAAAAGACTCCACATAGAGCTCCCCTATGACCCAGCAATCTCACTTTTGGGCATTTACCTAAATGATCACAAACAAGGTCATACCAAAGCGACTAGCCCAAGCATGTTTTTACAGCATTATTCACCATAGCTAAGATATGAAACCAACCCAGTTGCCCCTCAATAGATGAATGGACCAAGAAAATGTGGTATACATAGACAATGGAATTGTATACCTCTATCAGAAAGAATGACATTGTCCCATTTGTAAGGAAATGGAAAGACTTGGAAAAAATTATATTAAGTGAAATAAGCCAGGCCCAAAGAAACATAGGTCCCATGGTTTCCCTTGTTTGCAATGACTAGTACCTGTCTAGGACAAGAAGATAAGGTCAAAGGCTATGTACATATAACCATATAAGATGATGTTAAGCTAAATGAACCCCAAGACAGGGATACAAGTGTTTTTTTATTTCTTGCTATTGTTTTAAATGTACTTATAATGCACTATGATTCTTTTGTTTCTTTTGTATGTTCTTTCCCCACAGTATAACCCATTTTCACCGTATTTGATTCTGGTGTTCTGCATCTTGTACATACATTTTTGTAATTTGGGGAGGAGAAGGGATATGACGGAGAGCTTAAATGGAGATGCAGGTTGACTCATTGTGACAATGAGATGTACAGGACACTATGTTGAAAACTTTAAGATGTCAGTGGGGAGGGGGGAGGAGGGAGGGGTGAGGAGGTGGGGAGGGAAGGGATGGTATGGGAAAAATAAAGGAGAAGGTAACTTACAAATTATATATGTATATATATATATATATATATAGAGAGAGAGAGAGAGAGAGAGAGAGAGAGAAAGTGATTCTAAAAGACAAAGATGCTTTCTCCTATACTTTTGTAAACTATGGCACTTATGTGTCAATGTGTTCGTGTTCTTCTTCCACCACTACAAAATCTTTGTGAGCCATTTCTGGAATTAGGACTTCACTTTTTGCCCCCTTGTCATCCAATGCTATGCAAGATGGACCAAGGAATTTTAATGAAAAGCTCCAGTACTTGGGTATTATCTCCTCTAAATCATATGCCCACTGTAGGGAGACCTGATAATAAGTGTATTCATATAAGTGCTCATTATGTTTGTGAGAACATAACCAGGTTGCCCCAAAGCAAGAATCCAGGTATCTGAACCAGAATAGTTTTGCATTCCCTAGACCTTCTTTTGGGTGGGCTGCCACCTGAAGGATGTATAAACCAGGCAGCCTGATTCCGTCATTAGGGAAAGAAATAAAAGTGACTAGGAATAGTCTGGGCTGAATCTTGCACCTTCAAAGTTTGTATAACTTCTCAAGTTTATCATCCTGCTAATTACTACTCAGGAAGCAGCTAAGTTATGATGATGGTCCCTTTCTGGAGACAGCCAAGTTCAGTGACCAGGAAGAGCTGAGAAAAGTAAGTAGAAGCCAATGAGCTGCTGACTTTTGTGTAAGTTGTATTAGGGTGTGTGTGTGTGTGTGTGTGTGTGTGTGTGTGTGTGTGTGTGTGTGTGTGTGTGTGTGTGTGTGTGTGTGTGTGCACTGATACATTACATATACAAGAATAGGTAATTTATAAATCAAGGATTGATTTCTTATAGTTCTGGAGGCTAGGACATTTTCAGATCAAAGTACAGACAAATCTAATGTCTGGCGTTTGCCTTCTCTCATTTTTCTTTTCTTTTCTTTTTTTTTTGCTACAACCTCTGGAAGAGACAAATGCTGTGTCCTCATGAGGGAGAAGGTGGGAGGGCAAAAAGAGCCTAAGTTAAGAAGTTTATTTCACCATTTTTTTTTGTCTGCTGTGGGACTTGAACTCAGTGTCTGGATGCTGTTCCTGAGCTCTTTTGTCCCAGGCTAGTGCTCTACTGCTTTGAGTCACAACACCACTTCCAGTTTTCTAGTGGTTAGTTGGAGTGTGGCCCCAGCTTAGAGCATTATATGCTTCTGCTTCTATTCCTACCCCCCCATTTGTTTAAACCAGGGGACTGGGTGTTTGTTCAAAGGCACAACTTGCGATCTCTGGAACCACGGTGGAAGGGACCTTACATGGTGCTACTGTCTACACCTACTGCCCTTAAGGTGGATGGCGTTGCTGCTTGGATCCACTGCTCCACGCCAGACCAGCTGACCCCTTTGCCCTGAAAGACCATGGGGAAACATGGGAAATCTCCAAGCATCCTACCCAACCACTCCACATACACCTCAAGAAAAGAAAAATGGACTGATTGTTATTGGTATACCCTTTCAAGATCAAGAACTGTTGGAGTTTAGTTTTGGGCCAGAGCCACAAGATTGTGGCTCAGGACCATAAGTCAAGGGGGGGAATGAAAGGTTAAAGTTTGAGGCAGTGACCACCACGTGTTGCTTGTTTCTGTCTAGCAAAGCAACACGTGGTGGTAATCAAAACACCTGGTTGATTGTGTGCCTATATAAGACCTGCAAATCCTTAGCTTGGGGCTCTCCTCCTAGGCTCCACTGTGTCAGAGTGTAGGACCAGGCCCAAGCTGCAGCCCGTTTAAATAATAAAACAGCTGTAGAGTCTGACTCTCAGTGGTCTTCTTGGGGGGGGGGGGATCCTGTGACCTTGGCATAACAACCACCACCCCATTTTGTAATTCTATGAAAATATGTTGCCAGCTGTAGATGGTTGCAAATGAACTTAGAAATAAATCATCAAGCCCAGGGTTTCTCAATCTCTGAACTACTGCCATTCTAGGCAAGTTAGGTCTTTCTTGGGGGGGGGGGTCCTGTGACCTTGGCATAACAGAGATAACAGTCTCATGGATTTTCCTGCCTGGGCTGGCTTCAAACCACAATCCTCAGCTCTCAGCCTCCTGAGTAGCTAGCTTTACAGGCATGATCCCACCACCTCCTGATCTTATTTCAGCTCTTTTTTAAAGTGATAAGTCACTGATGAGAGAGCAGAGCCCTCATTATTTAATCAAGTGCCTAAACATTTAACCTCTTAATACTATTGTAATGTGGATTAAGTTTCAACACATGAATTTGGGGTAAAGGGCATTCAGACTATAGAAGAGGTTATTCCAAACTTCAACGATACCAGATTCCTATGCTTGGAAGGAATGTAGAAGCTATCAAACAGGATTACCAAGAGCCTTTTGTGGTAGCAGTATCAGTAGACCAGACAGTCAAAAACATTGTACAGATAGTTCCCATATGGCCAGATTTAGCTGATAGGCTAGAGAATGGCAGACTCTGATGGGTTTGTTTCAATTGAAACTGAAGATCTGCGAACTCTGTATGTTATAGATTTAGAAACATGTAGCCTCAGTTACAATCACTCAACTCTGCCATTGTCCTGAGAAAACACCTTTAAACACAATGTAAATAATAGATACAGTGTGTTTCAATCAAACTTTATTCATGGTCAGTGAGGCAGGACCCAGTCTCACCCACACTTCACTTCCACCAAACTGGCCACAAATCCAGAGGGTTCTTATATTCCTTTTATTTGATCATTCTCTAGGGTGACCCTGAGAATTTAGGAGGATTGTCTGATTCCAGTCTTATTACAAAGCCAAATAGAAACATATTGTAGAGTGAGGTAAAAAAGGGCACTAAACAAAAGGGAGATGTCCATAGCCCCTCTCTCTATGAAATCAGATGTGACACCCTCCCAGCAATCTGCATGTGCTCACTAACCAGGAAGTTCCACTGAACCTCGAGGTTGTACGTTTTTATTGGAGTTTTCTTATGTAGGATGAGTTGCGGAATTGTTAACCCAGTGATTAACCTCAGTCTGTATCCCTATCCTTTTCCCAGGGACCTGCTATCTCAAATGCCTCACCATTAATCACATTATTGGTCTTTCTGGTGGCCAGCCTCCATCCTGAGTCATCTCATCTCCTTGCATGAAACTCAAATGTGATACAGGTGCCTCATGAATAACAACAATAAGAGTCTCTGTACAGTATCTTTACAATAAAAAATACTAAAAAAAAATTTAGCTCCGGTGGAAAGCTGAATTGGGACACCATGGTGAGCAGAGAAGAGCCAGGAGACAGACAAGATGGGAGACCTGTGGCATGGTGTAATGTTGCCTATACTGTTCTATGCCTAAATATGGTCAGGGCAGGGGGCAGGATCACAGGAAATTCCTAGCCTCAGGCACTGGACTGTTCGGTCCAGTAACCCATCAGCCTGATAGGTCCAGTAACCCATCAGCCCAATCCTTTGCCTCCAGGGATTCGGGCTCACCCATCACCTGGGAGGCTGGGTGTCACTTTTCCCCAGCATGAAGCAAAGATGTCAGACCCTACCCACCATTCATCATGTGGCCAAAATGGTGCTGGCCAAACCTGACCTTCCTACTTTATATCCCAGTGCTCAAATTCATTTAAAAAAATGTTATTTCATTTTATTTTTGTACTGTTATTGGCTTGAACTCAAGGCCTCATGGGACACTCTTCCTTAGTTAAAATTTTTTTAAATATATATTTTTATTGTAAAGATACTGTACAAAGGTGTTACAGTTACACGAGCAAGGTAATGAGTCCATATCCTATCGAGCATTGTTACCCCTGCCTTTGTTTTTCCTCTACCACCCCTTCCCTCCCAACCTCCCCAACTTCTCCCTCCCTACCCCAAGCTGTAAAGTTCGTTTTCAACATAGTGTCTTGCGGGTGTTTTATTATGTAAGCCACACCTCTACTTCTGGCATTTTGTTGGTTAATTGGAGATACAGTTCTTTTGGATTTATCTGCCTGGCCTGACTTTGATCCTCAGCCTCCAGGTAGGTAGCTAGGATTACAGACATGAGCCACTGGGACCCAGCAAGCCGGCCAAATTCTTTATTATACCTATAGTAGCAAATCCAAACTCTATTTCAACTTGAATAGTACAACTTGAGGTTGTTTTGCTTTCTCTAGCATGCCTTTGGACCAAAATAGTCAATACTTGTTTGCTTTGTCCTGTGAAAATGGGTAATATACTCAATTTGTTAGTCAACAGCAATTTATTGTGATCTTCTCCATATATTTCTCAAGTCCCCAGTCAAGACTTATAATTCTATTCTCAAGTAATGGCTGTTATTTTATTATTTCCTAAAGGTGAATGAATTTACTGTTTCAGTTAAGAAAGACATATGATTTCTATAACATTTCAAATATACCAGTTTTGTTATTAGATACCACCTGGTTTGTTCAAAGGTGGTAAATTCCTGACTCTTAATAAATTACAAATTGTCCAAAAAATTCCTGAATTAATAATAAAAGTTTAAGGAGATTCCTGAGCCTCATTAGGTACCTGCCATGAGTCATGTGCTTCCAATTTTTCTGGAATTACCAAGCCACTGTATGACATAACTCAATCATAGATAGCCAAACCATGTCCCTGTGATCCCAATGAGAGAGATCTGGACAAGCCTTTGATGTATTTATTATTCAGCTTCTAGTTATTGAAGACCTATTGCTTACACAGTGGCCAAATGTGTTTGCCTTGTCTAAGCTTCGGGAGTTAAATTAGTTCGGGAGTTAAATTAGTACAGGTTTCTGTTGCCTAGGTTTTAGGATCTCCTTGAAACTTTAGGTACCCTAGTGAAACGCTCTGAGGCTCACTGAGAATATACAACATGGTCAACAAATAGAGTTACCTGTTGTGAAATCCTCTTACCTTCTCCCCTTCATCTTTATATTATTTTAAATCCTGTAATTCTTCTACTACCTGAAGAAGGAAAAAACTCATGACTGTTCAACTTTAATTCATGAACTATCTGGGTCCCACACTGATTGTTTGGGACATCTCTAGAAAATCCAAACTTACTCTTTTTCTTTTCTCTCTTTATTGTCAGTTGTGGGGCTTGAACTCAGTGCCTGGGAGCTGTACCTGAGATCTTTTTGCTCCAGGCTAGTGGTCTAGCACTTTGAGCCATAGCTCCACTTCAGATTTTTGAGTGGTTAATTGGACATAAGAGTCTCATGGGGATTTTTCTGCCGAGGCTGGCTTTGAATGGTGATCCTCAAATCTCAGCCTCCTGAGTAGCTAGGATTACAGGTGTGAGCCACCTGCAGCTGGCCAAATTAACTCTTGTTTGTTGATAGTTCATACATCAAAACTGAAACACGAGGGATTCCTCTTTGGATGGAGAATCTTGCTACTTTCTTTTCCCCTCAGCTTTCCTCTCAACTTCATATAAAAAGTACTCTGTTTACCTTAAGAAACTGAAACAACAAACTGTCTGATAGGATAGACTATAACAGATCTCAGTCACTTCTAGAATATGAGCCTTTTCTGGATACAAAAATCTAGATTAAAAAAAACCAGAGCCAGTTGGGTTCATTGGAACTTGCCCATTAGAAAGAAAAAAGTTCTTATTCATTAGTGGTTAATATAATTTTGAGTAAGTCTACAGTTTTAGAATGCTTTGCATACAACAAGCATTTTTAACTTCAGTAGAGAGCCCTATTAAAATGCTCAGAAATTTGTGTTCTAATAATTCCTATACAGTTATTATAAAGGTAGGAACTCATGCACAAACTGATAACAATGAAGCTGAAAAAACTCTGACTGATAATTATGCTTGATGGATAGTATTTGCTCACAAAAATCCTGGCAACCATGAAACCCTAAGAGACCAAATCTTTGGCAAAACTCAAAGAAGCTGTTAATAGAATGGCAGGGAGTGGCTCCAGATTCAGGAATGGACTGGGAGACATTTGTGAATCAAAGGAAGATCATCTCTGCACCTCCTGCTTCTTGGTACAGGCAGAAGTTCTCAAATAGAACCTTGCAGATTGTATATGAAATGATTCACCCGAGTAAATATAAGTACTGTACTTAATCAACAATGATGTGGAAATTGCATTAGTGCACTTCTGCTTCATGTTGCGCTTGTCAACAGAATAAGATGAAGTAAGGAATAGAAAAGAGCCAGTCTCCTTAGACACCTCCAGAAAAGATTCCTTACAACTACCCCTTGCCAAATGGTTTTTCAAAGGTCAAGTTCAGGATATAATTTGCATTCAGAAAAGGTAACTCTATGAGTTTTGATAAACACATTAGATTCCATAATCACTACTAAAATCACAATATAGAACAATTCCATCACCTGACGTGGTTTCTAATCTCCTTTTGTTATCAACCTTTCCTCCAGTGCCATCTTCTGGAAATAGCTGATTTCAATTTTTACCATTTCCAGAATGTCCTATGAACAGAATCATATGGTATATAGCCTTTTGAATCTACATTCTCTGACTTAGCACAATTGTCTTAGTGTTCATCCATAATGCATGTAGGTTTGGTTTTCCTTTTCCTTTTGCTTTCATGAGCCAGAAGAGTTAGTTCCAGTTTTGGATAGCTTTAAATAAAACTGCTATAAACATTTACACACAGGCTTTATGCACGCATAGGCTCTTAGCTCCTTTGCATACATACCCAGTAATGGTGCTGCTAGGTCATATAGTAGGTCCAGGTTTAACTATATAAGAAACCTTCAAACTTTTCCAAAGTGACTGTCCATACCATTTTTTAAAATTTTGTTATGGTTTGAGTTTGAAATGCCCCCTCAAAGGTTACATGTCAGAGGCTTAGTTGCCAAGGATGGCAAATCAGTTTTGGAAAGTGATGGGATCATGAGACTCTTGACGATTCATAATTTGCTGGTATTTGAGGTGATGATAGAAAGTAGGAAGTGGGGATTTCAATAGCAAATAAGGCCCCTCCCTGCCTTGCTGAAGATGAGCTGGCTGTGTCACTGAAGCCGAGTCCTGGAAACCAATCTGTACTTAGCAATAGGGAGGAGTGGAAGGCTCCCAAGTGAACGAGAGCTGGAGTGGCCCTGTCTAGTCGGGGGAGTGGAGATTTCAGAGCAGCATCTGTTGCTTAGAAGTGTGACAGTTAAAATATTACACCAGTAGCTCTGGTGCATGCCAATTAGATATCAGTCCTTGGTGAAATGATTGGGACCACCAGATGGAAAAAAGAATGAGTCATGGAAGTCAGCGTGCATAGATGACGATTTCGGAGAGTAGATGTGCTCTCCTCTCAGATCTGTTACCAATTTCTAAGCCCCTTGGATCTTAACAAATAGCCTTGGGGAAAGTGGGGCAACAAATTGGTTAGATTAAAAAATTTGAAGCTGTTAAGTAGAGCTGTGGTTCAAGGGGTAGGTTGAGTGCTAGTCCTGAGTGAAAGAAGCCCAGGCCTTGAATTCAAGCCCCAGGCACACACGCATGCACACACACACACACACACACACACACACACACACACACACACACACACGATGAACACTTTTGCCACCTTCTGAAAGAACAGGATAGACATATATTTCTAGTGAGATGAAGTATGCTTTTATGCTTTTTTTCCTACATATGTCTTGGGGTTTGGGGGTCGGGAACTGAGATTCAGAACTGCTGTGTAAGCTTTTTATCTTTATACAAATAATATCACTGCCTTTTCCCACTTAGCTCTGTAACTGTAACAATTATCTACTTTATTCTTAAATTTATTGTGTGAATACAGTATGGTTTATTCAGCCCCTCTTATGATGAGCATGTGTACAGTTATGTTGTTATGAATGTTATCAGAGAAAAGACAGGAAGACTCCATAATAAAGAGAAGGGAGACACTTAGCTACCCAGTGTCCATGAAACATCACAGAAACTTGGGATCCATGCCAAGAAACATTTTGAAAGGCTTTTTGAAAATGAAATGACCAAGTGGAAGTTTAGTAGAGATTAATTTAGTAAAGTGGAGCAAAGGAAAGAGAAGAGGAAAAAGGAATAGCTCTCTACATGCTTCAAGAGTTGGGGGAATTCCAGTTTGAATCTTCACCTGTCATGTCTCCTAACAACCCTTAATCATTTTGCTAAGTTTCCCAAGGCCTGGAGACAATGGCTTAGGGTGAGTTTATTGCCCCAAGCATGGTGATAATAATTCTAACAGGGGTCTTATTATTGCCCCAATCACTGAGTTTACCCTTGTAAACTTGCTATTATTAAAAACAGAGTGGGTGTGTCATTCCCCTCTGGTTAAAGAATCCATTTTTGGGCATGCACGCCACCCTCTCCACATTTGAAAACATCTAAAAGTGTGTGTGAATGCCATCATTTCTGAATCAGGTCTAAGTTCACCTCCCCACCTCTGTGGTTTCTAATTCACTTGTTACCTCATCGGTTCTTCTATCATGCCTCAGTGATAAGCATTGCTGCAAATAAACATCCCTTATCCTACCTCTGAAGAAAAATTCTGGCAAGTGAAGTTTCTGACTCAGCTATTGCCTAATGATCAGAATGTTTGAGCCAATTTCATGTTACCTGCCAACTGAGGATGAATATGGTGATTCTTCTTACTGATACCAGCTATTTTCAATTTTTATACATTTGCCAATATATGATGTGGAAAACATTTTTCAAAAATGTTTATTTAGGTCTAAATGAGGTAAGGAGTATTTTTATAGCTTTAGTGGCCATTTGTGTGTGTGTTTATGTGCATGCATATATGTATGTGTTTATATGTATATGTTAGTATGGGTATATGTGTATATGCATATATGTACGTATATGTATATGTGTATGTGCTGCCTATTCATATTTATTTACCTTATTAAAATCATTGTTCATTTTGATCTGAGCTAATTGTTGAAGAAATTGCTCTTCAATCTATTTTCTGTGTTACAGTGTTGTCCTCACGCCTCCTTTTTTTTTTTTTTTGACTTGATAGTTTGTTGTATGGAAGTTTAATACTCACAGGTAAACTTGTTTTCTTTATATGTCTAGATTCTATATCATACTAGAAAGTCTTTTCTACTCAGTAATATTTTTTTGTAAAAGTCCCTGAAAGGATGCTTCACGTCCATCCCAGGGTCCCACCCAGGACCCACCTGGGAACAAGTCACTTACACTGCCCTGCCTTGCCCAGCATAGACCGGAACCCTAAAGACCCCAGCTCAAGAACTCTTTGATGCCCCCAGACAAGCAGGAAGTAGCCAAAGGAGCCCATGACACCTGTTGGCTTGGTACCTTTAAATACTTTCCTCCAGAAAAGTTCCATTTGGAGCATAAACTCAGTTGTGGCCCATTACAGGGAAGGAGGAATAACTAGACTCAGGACAGGAAGGGGGTGTGTAGGGTCTTTTGGGCAACTGGATAGGGGAGAGCATAATGGACTGGTTGGGAGTACCAGTCAGAGGCTGCTATAAATACAAATAGCAGGTAACAAAGGCAAGACTGTAACTTTCTGTCCAGTTAGAAGGTAGACAGGTATGGACAGTAGGTGGGCAAACAACTATTTCTCTTGATCTCCTGGCTCTGATTAATTTTGAAAGGGCAAGTGTAAAGTGACTCCATTTAGGATGTTATGTCCTCTTACTCCTCTCCATGATTTTTCATTGTCAAGACTGACTTCATCTTGGGGGCAGCATCCTCAGCATCCATTGCTGGGATAGCTTGTCCCATTTGGCATTTGCTGGGTTTGGACACTGTCCTTGAGACTTTTGCTCAAGGCTAGTGCTTTACCACTTAGAGTCACAATGTCACTTTTAGCCTTTGGCTGGATACTTAAGAGGTGAAAGTTTGGAGCCATGCCTCCAGCCTGGCTCTTTGCTGACTGGCTGGGAGATGGAGTTTTAGAGGGATTTTTTTGTGCCTGGGATGTCTTTGAACTGTAGCAAAAGGGAGTCTTTGTCACAGAAGCTCTTTTTAAATAAAAGCAACAAGGAGATCAATGGAGATAGAGCTTACCTATAACTTGTTAACAATTGACGAACAATTACTTGTCAGAGTTTTGTAATAACAAAACCCAGTAGATGTTTTTAAACTGCAACTGATTGGCACTCTAAGTACACCCATTGTCTCTGGGCATCCTGTTTAAAGTGACTTACACACATATAACTTTTAACAAATGTACAGACCTTTTCTTGGGCTATAGCAGTATAGTCTGTTTAGCACTCTGGTAGGTACATAATCTCAGTTCTACAAACTTTTTTCCTTAGCAGATGAATTTATGTGGCTAGTGTCATCTTAAGTCACTGCCAATTAGGACTTTGAGCAGATATGGGATTTAAATTATCCCTCACATTTTACAACCTTAGCTTTTACTACCCACTATCACAGATGACTGGCAAGTTCCTGCCGAGTTAGACAGACATGGGCATTAGGCATGCTTACAAAGTACCTTCCCATGACCTCCTGGCTCTGATCAATGTTTGAAGGGCCAAGCATAAGTGACTCCAGGATCTGACACCATTTTGCCATCCAAGCAGTTGCTTATAACTGCCTCTGGATGTTCCATTAGAGGGCCTTTCTCCATGCTGGGATAAATGCATCTTTGGCATTGTCCTTGGTCAGTCCTTGGACTTGAGCTAGGGTTTGAGCATTGTCCCTCAGCTCTTCAGCTAAGGCTAGCACTCTGGCACTTTGAGCTCCAAGGCAACTCTGCTTTTGAGTACTCTGCTGGCAGATTAGAGATGACAATCTCACAGGGAATTTTCTCTGCCTGGTCTGGCTTCAAACCAGTTTTTAGATCAATGAATCTTTACTTATGGCCACTTTTACTCCAATTAAAAGCAACAAATATGGCTATTAGAAGTAGGTTCTAAGCGTGGTCTTACCTGGAACTTATTAAGGGCCAAAGTTCCATATAACAAATTTGTCCTATCCTTTACTGTGGGCCTGCTGGAAACCGTTACAAAAACCTATAAAGGCAAACAAGAATAAAAATCATTTTGCTAATCCTATTTTTTCTTATTTTGAAACAAACATTTAGGACAATTTTATCTTTTAAACTTTTCTTTGCCTGGGAGGCCAGCTACTCTCCACTACTTCCCAAAAATTTTTACAAAGGGGACACCATTTTTAATCCCTTTTTTCTAAAGTCACTTTAATTTGCATTTAGCTGTCCCATTGAAACACTGGGAAATACTCATTACCTCTTGGTTGAGGCTTCAACTGGCCACTTTTTTTTTTTTTTTTTGCAGTCTGAGTTACCTATAGGAAATTACCAGTTTTTTAAAACGCACTAGCACTGTACCAAGAAACTAGACTTAGCATCTCTTTTCCTTTAGAAATACATCCAATTGTAAAATAGCATAGAAGTCAACTTACATCCTTTGCTTACACACTCTTATGGTCTAGCTTGTAGGGATTAACATTACAGAAACAAATATCTGAAGTGGCTTCTGTTTTTTTTCTTTTTACCCCAAATTAGCAGGGTTTTGGTCATGTGTGATGGAGCAAGGCCAGAGTCTGGGTGAGGCTGTGACCTCTCCCAGTGTGTATGGACTGTCACACCTCCCGCTGGTTACCTGCAAAATTCTATATAACTGGTTAAAGACCTGGTTCATACTGGCTTTTGCAGGCTGGTGCCACTGGTTTAGGCAGTCGTGAAAACTTTGTTCTGTTTCCTGGGCATTTACCATGCACAGGAGCATACTGCGTCTTGAGTCACTCTGGTTCCTTGATCTTAAAGGGAGTTGATCAGTGCAGAGGGCAGAAAATGGAGAAACAAAACTTTAGCCTTAGTTTACCAGCCGTTGTCAGAGGTATAATATTTAACTCTTAGCATAGATAGGAATAAGGACTGACATAAATCAGAGCCAACTTAATTACCAACTTTATTTACCTTGCAAAGGAAACCATCTTTTCTAACTCCTTTTCCAAGGCCTTTTAAAGCTTTGGCTGTAGTCAGGTCTCAAATTTTTTTTTAAAACAACTCAGATTAAATCACAGCTTCCATTGACAATGATTTTTTTTAGCAGAATACATAACTGTTTACATATAGACAAATAGACAGACATGTTTGTGCACAGATCATAGAGCGTACTTAGATTTTAAAGTCAGCCGTTTAAAGTTTTTGGAATTTTAGCAGTATTACTTTGCCTAAGTATGATGTAACCATGTGGTCAGTTTAAAACACAAAACTTTGCTAACAATAAGAAACCTTTCAGTAAAGAGGAGACAAAATGTGAACAGACTTGTGGCATGGCATAATGGTGCTTGGGCTGGTCAGGCTGGGGTGGAGGGTGACAGAATCAAATCGAGTTGGTACGAAACTGAATTGGCTCAAAACAGCAGCTGAGCTCCCACGATGCCAAGATGGTGCATCCGCCACATGGTCAATGCCAGAGAGAAGACTTAACAGAAGTTAATCATCTCCATGCTTAATAAGAACCAAAAATCTTCTAGCTAAAGTTTTTCCTTAAAACAATGTAATGATTGTTTTACACTTTTGATAATATCCAAACTTGTTGACCTTTTTTGGGAGTTTAAGGTTAAACTCATTTTTTTTTAAAATCTCAACGAGTATAAACAAATTATTGCTGGGCTACATTTTTCCAGGCCTTGCTTTTAGCATTTAGCATATTAAATACTAGTATTGAAAAATGCTGAGTGGGGTTTGCCTGGAGTCCAAATTTGACCGACCTAGTACTCAAATCTAGTTTTGTCCCAATTGTCTAGAGAATTTTACTTATCAATTGACCTTTTGAGTACCTTTAGTAGGAAGAAGGAAGAGGTTACCAGAAGCTATTATTTAGCCCTTACATGACAGAGTTTAAGTGTGGGGGGAGGAGGGGGGAGAGAAGAGAGAGAATTTTACCTGCCCCAGCACTCACAGAAGTGAAGCTTTAAATTTGGGGCCAAATTTGATTCAGATGGGGGCTCAGCAGCCCACCAAGGCCCGTGTGGCCTTAATGTAAAGAAATTTAGTCGTGTCCTTTCCGTGGTAAGTGACCTGGAACCAAAAGCTTACTGTGGAGAGTCCTCAGCAGTTCAATTTGGCTCGTATCAGTGGGGAGCCCCCACCAGTGGGAAATGTCATCGTGTTTTCTCCACGAGAGCCCTTGGCCAAGGTAGGCCCTCGTGGTGAATTCTGGGCACTTGGCCAAGATTTCAGTCAGACTAGGGGAGGGGGTGGTGGTGGCTCGGTTAGCCCATGAAGGCCTAGGTGGACTTACTACAGGAATCCGGAAATCAGAAACCTGGAATTCTGGTCGACTGGTCACTTACCTGGGGTAGGACTTAATTAGCCAGTGGTGGATGGGCAGCAGGTAGAGTGCTCAGTCAGGAGAAAGTTACCTTTGGTGGTCCTCTGGTGACAGGCTAGGTCCTGGGGCAGTTGGTTGGACCCCCATCTGAAGTGGAGGGGGGGAGCAAATCCACCGGGGAACCTATTGCTGTATGGGCCACCAATGAAAGGATCCTTCACATCCATCCTAGGGGACCACCCAGAAGCAAGCAGCACAGGAGAAAGATTATTGTAAGAGGAGCCATATTCTTCCCCAGAGGGAGCACATGACATCTGTTCCTCCAGGAAGCAGGAGGGCCTGAGGACCAGAAGTGAGTTAGGTGGGTACTCAGGTGGGTCTGGGCAGAGAGAGGGAGTGGCCGGTTGTATGTCAGAAACTCCAGGGCAGGGAGGAGCTCAGGTCTGGGTGGAGCTGAGGACCAAAGTGGGCATAATGCTAATGGTCCCTCTTATTGAAGTACTTTCAAAGTTCCTTTTCTCATTTTGAATCTTAGACATATTTGAAAGCTGTTTTAGGTCATGTGTGACTTCTCTCACTTTCTGCTTGTTCAGTATTGACTGTGCTGGGATTGCTTGCTTACTTGTTTTGAATTTTCAGCAACATTTTCCCAAAGCTGTGTTAATGACAGTGTTTGAATTTCACTTTAGGGGTAGTCGTTAGCAATTCATTCTGCATATTGTTTTCCCACAAACACCAGCTGACTGGAATGAGAAAACAGTTTTAAGGAGAACAAACTGCTGTGTGCATGTGATCCACAACACACAGGACGGGATTTATTTTGTTGTTGTTGTTCTGAAGCATATGGGAAGGGTAAAACCTCTCTTTTCATCTCTCTCTCCTCAGGGCATAATCCACAAGCTGTGGTTGGATTTCTTTGTGTCAGAAAAGTTAAAGGAAATTGAAGGTCAGATGCTGACAGCTAGAAAAAGTAGGGGTTGAAAGAGAGATCTTTGGAAGGTGGCAAGGAACCTGAGTTGGGGGACAATAGAAACTGCCTGCCAGGGACGTGGGGAGTAGCTTCTTAGTTTGGTGATGTTTCATATATATTCTACTTAAAACTATTGCCAACATTTTTGTTTTATTTACACATTTGTTTTATAATTGTTTTTATTAGCATTAGGTGGTACAAAAAGGATTCATTGTGATATTTCCATTGAACATATAATATCACCCCATCTTTTTTCTCCCATTTGTCCCCCTTCTAAAAACAATTTCAACGTATTTCTTTTTGCTATTTTCTTTCTGGTTTTATCTTTTTACTTATTTTTTGTTGGTTGTAGGGCTTGAATTTGGGGCCCGGGTATTGTCCTTGAGCTCTTTTGCTCAAGATTAGTGCCCTGTCACTTTGAGCCACAGGGAAACTTCTTGTTTTTGGGTGGTTAATTGGAGATAAGAGTCTCAAGGACTTTCCTGCCTGGGCTGGCTTTGAACTGTGATTCTCAGATCTCAGCTTCCTGAGTAACTAGGATTGTAAGTGAAGTAGGATAACATGGAAACTGAGGGCTGGTGTAGGCAACTCAGAAATATGGTATCTAGAAACTTAGAAATGATATCTTTGCTTCAAAGAGAGGCAATTGAATGCATTCTTTCCTAAGGGAAGCATTTCTCACCCAAGAATTCACAACTGCCTGACAGAATGCCCCAAAATGCAGATAGCAGGGCTCTCCTTGTTTCAAGGATAAGGATCTGTTTTATGGCAGGATGCATTCTTACCTGGAACTCAGAGAATAACACCAGGTGTAGTTAAAGCAAAGGCAAAACACCTAACTTAAAGCTAGACCCCCTGCCTTTACCTTATAAATACTCAACAGCTCAAGGAGCTGTATGTCCTTGTTTGTGTGTGTGTGTGTGTGTGTGTGTGTATCTGTTTGTGTCCTTATGAGAGCACCCACATTCTGCTAGAGTGTGCTCCTGCCCTTCTGTTAGTCTGCTTTTTTGTCTGTTTCCTTGCTTGTTTACTTAATAAAGCTCTGCCAAGTTTTCTTATGATTGTGACTTGTCCAGAAATTCTTATTCTGTGATCGAAGTCAAGAACCCTAAGTGAAGAGTTCCTATATTTAAAGGGGAGCTTCACTAAACCTCACTTCTGTCCGGTGACACTGTTACCCATCCCCCAATAAACCCTGTGAAATATATAGTTTTTATTCATTGTCTTTCAGAGAGTTCACTGTGGTATTTCACACATGCATCTATTATACTTTACAAGATGACCACTGATTCGTAGTCTATTACTCTCTCCATATCCCTCTATTATTCCATAGCTTTCTGTGAGTTTCTTTATGTCATCTTCATACATAGACACAGTGCATTTCATTATGCACTCTCTGACATTCTTTTTTGTTTTGTTTTTGTTTTTTTAATTGTGAAAATACCATACAGAGGGGTTACAATTACATGGGCAAGGTAATGAGTACATTTCTTACCTCTGACATTATTGCACCCTTCCTTCTCCCCCTAGCCCTTCACATAGTCCCACAGTTTCAATCATGTTTTGTATGTATACTATCAATGTAAACATCTAAAGAGTAGTATCACTGGGTCATATGGATTTCTATTTTATTTTTTTTCCATGGGAGAGGGGCCTCCACACTGTTTTCTACAGTGGCTGCATCAGCCCTGTATTAGGATTCCTTTCCCCTCTCATCCTCCTCAGCCTTTGTTGTTGTTTGTGTGCTTGATGGTGGCCATCTGACTGGAGTGAGATGAAATCTCAATGTTGTTTTGATTTACAATTCCTTCATTGCTAGGGATGTTGAGCATTTCTTCATATATTTATTGGCCATTTGATCTTCTTTTGAGAATTGTTTAGTTCATTTACCCCTTTGGGAATTACATTGTTGATTCTTTGAGAGTTTAGGTTTTAGGGTTTCTTTTTTAAGTTTTAAAAACATTTGTTTTGGATGGTATTGGAGTTTGACTCACAGCTTCGAGCTTGTTAGTTAGGCTCTCTACCACTTGAGCCATGCCTCTCTCCCCATTATGCCTTGGTGTGTGTGTGTGTATTTACAAGTTGGTATCAAACTTGGTCTCTATGTTGTACCTGGGCTTTTTTCATCATTCTTGTTGCTTTACCTCTTGAGCCATGCCTCCAGACCAGTGTTTTTGCTAGTTAATTGGAGATGAAGTCTTACAGACTTTTTTTCTGCCTAGGCTGGTTTTGAACTATGATCCTGTGATCTCAGTCTCCTGAGTTGATATTATCATACACATGGCCTGCCACTGCCTGGTTATTTTTCAGGTAGGTCTTCTAGATGTAACCCCCCCAGGCTGGTCTGGGCTGTGATCCATCTACCTGTGCTTCCTCAAGTTTCTGGGAATGATAGGCTGGTAAACACTGTACCAGACCATTGTACTTCCCCAGTAATGGATTAAAAGGCACATGCCACTGTGACAAGCTATTGAGTTAGAATCTTATGAAATTTTATGTCTTGCCTACCCTTGAACCACGATCCTCTAATTCCCACCTCCCAAGTAGCTCACAAGCTTGACTCATCAAACAGCTTATTTTTTATTTTTAAATGTGTAGCTGAGAAAGATCTTTTGCCCCATTCTGTAGGCTTCTTTCCATCTAGCAACTGTTTACTTGCTTTGTAGAAGCTTTTTAATTTGATGCAATCCCATTTGTCAATCCCTGCTTTTATTAGCTGAGCTAATAGAGTCCCATCCGGGAAGTTATTGCCTATGCCTACCTGTTCTATTGTTTTCCTTATGAGTTCTTATAGGAGTTTCAAAGTTTCAAGTCTTCCATAGGTCTTTGATCCACTTTGGATTGGTATTAGCACACAACATGAGGCAGGGATCTAGTTTTAGTCTTGTATACATGGATACCGAGTTTTCAGAGATTTAGTGAAGAGGCTATCTTTTCTCCAATGTATGTTTTTGGTGCCTTTGTCAAAAATCAGGTGGCCGTGGATTGTGTGAGCTTCTTTTCTGGGCCCTGTATTCTGTTCTATTGGTCTACGTGCATGATTTCTCTTACAGTACCATGCTGTTTTTGTTAATATTGTTCTGTAATATAGTTTGAAGTCCAGTATTGTGATACCTGCAGTATTGCCACTTTTGCTCAGGATTGCTTTGTTATTTGAGGTGTCTTGCACTTCCATACAAACTTTAGGATTAATTTTTGTGTCTCTGTGAAGAATGTCCTTTTTCGAATTGTGATGGGGAATGAATGTATAGATTACTTTCATTAGTATGGCCATTTGTACAATATTGATTCTCTTGGCCCATGCTCATGGGAGGTTTTTCCATCATCTAGTGGCTTCTTCAATTTCTTCCTTCAGTGATGTAATTTTTCTTGTAGAGGGTTTTCCATAGTTAATTCCCAGGTTTTTATACTTTAGGCTATTGTGAATGTTTTGCTTATTTCTTTCCCAGTCTGTTCAGTGTTGGTGCATAGAATGACTACTGAATTTTATATATTGGCTTTATATCCTGCTGCACTGACAAAAATGCTTACCAGCTGTAGGAGTTTTGAATGGAATTTTCAGGGTCTTTTATGTATAGAATCATATCATCTGTATAAAGGGATAATTTTACTTCTTTCTTCTCTAGTCCAATCCCCTTAATTAATTAAAATGTTTTTGGTTGGTCGTGGGCCTGGGAGCTGTCCCTCAGTTCTTCGGCTCAAGGCTAGCACTTGAGCCACAGCGCCACTTCCAGTTTTCTGGTGGTTTATTGGAGATAAGAGTCTTATGGACTTTCTTGCCAGGGCTGGCTTTGAACTGAGATCTTCAGATCTCAGCCTCCTTAGTAGTTAGGATTACAGGCATAAGCCACTGGCACCTGGCTCTTTATTTTTATTGCCTTATTTTTCTGGCTAGGAATTCCAAGGGTAGAGAGAATAGACATTTGTCACATTCCTGATTTTAGAGGAAATTGTTTCCGTTTTCTTCCACTCAGTACAATGTTAGTTATAGACTTGTTGTATATAGTCTTTATTATGTTGAGGTATGTTGTTTCAATTCCTAATTTCTTCAAAGCTTTTATCATAAGAGGTTGTTGAATTTTGTCAGACTTCTTCTGCATTAGTTGAGATGATCATATGTTTTATGTCCTTAATTTGGTTATGTGAAGCATTATGTTGATTTATTTGTGTATGTTGAATCATCCTTACATCTGTGGAATGAAACCAACTTGATAATAGTATATGAATGCTCTAAGGCATTGTTGGATTTGATTTGAAACTATTAAGAACTTTGCATCTGTATTGATCAAGGAAATTGGTTAATAACTTTCTTTTTTTCTGTTTCATTATTACCCAGTTTTGCTATTAGGGTAGTACTGGCTTCATAGAATTGGTTTGCTAGTATTTCTTCCAAATTGCTCAGATTTTATCAGGTAATGATGTCCCTCTGATACTCTTTGTCTTCTAGGAAAGCCTGTGACATGTATCAACTTGTGAGGCTGGTGATTCTCAATGATTTGGCAAAGCTATGATTGTTCTGCATTGAGATGATAAAGTGTGAAAGACATCTGTGAAAATATTCTACTAAGATTAGAAAATTGCAGATAACTTGGTGGGGCTCAGAGTGGGGGCTTTTATTCCAAGATGGCTAATATTTTGAGGATGATTAACTACATAGAGAAGATAGGTCATCTAGATTCTTGGCCTCTGATTCTTTGAGCACACATATCTTTAGATACATTAAGTGCCCATGAGGCTGTCCATAAAATGGAAGTATAATACCTACCATATTGGACAGATATAGGTGAAGTTTAGAGATTATCTATAATTACTAGCTCTGTACTAGACACACAACAAACACTGAATAAATAGTAACTATTAAAATCACACGTTTTTTCAGATATGCTTAGAAATTATATGTAGACAATCATTATACAAGTAGATAGTTCAAGACAGTCTAGAGAGGAAGATTATTAACATATCAACATAGAATTGATATATGTAGTAAATGATATATTTGATATATATATGATATGTCATATATGATATTAACATATCAACAGGATTGGGACTTGTCCTCTCCTCTCTTATAATGAAGCCAGGCAAGAGGCTGTTCATTCTTGCATTAGAGATATATTAGATACAGAATGAAGGGTGCACCCTTCTCCAAACTGCCCCCTGTCCAAACCCAAGAGGCAGCTCAGCAGGTGGGGCTTGACGCCTCACCCCCTCCAGCAGCAAGCCCCACCCCCTCCAGCAGCAAGCCCCACCCCCTCCAGCAGCAAGCCCCACCCCCTCCAGCAGCAAGCCCCACCCCTTTCAGCAGCATGCCCCGCCCCTCCAGCTGCACTCCTTGTCAGCCTGGATGCCCCGCCCCTCGGGTGGCCTGGTCTGTGGAGCTGGGAGCCTCACCTCTTGATGCCCCGCCCCTTCCAGCAGGCGGGGCCTCAGGGTCACGCTGATTTATCCACCCGCTGGTTATTACGTCTTCCTATACTTGTAAGTATTTCACAGTTATCCATCTCCATCACAGATATTACGATGGCTAAAATGCAGATTTATAGTATCTATAGCAATCTGAGACTACTATTACATTGCCAATCTTAAAGAAAACATTGGCACAGTGTTCTTGAATTCAGAGTAATTCCTTATGGCCAACAGTTTACTCTGTTTACTATAGGTTAAGCCATCCATTATGGATTTTTCCCCTATAATAAATAGTAGGTTTGTCTGCCATCTACTTTTACGTTCTTATTTTATTAGCAAACATTGATTTTAGAAAGGGGTTTCATTGTGATAGTTTCATAAATGCATATAATATACTTGAATCAAATTCATCCCCTTATTAGTCTTGTTCCTCCTCTCTCCTGTTAACCAATTTTGAATGGGTTTCATGACTCTATTTTTATATATGCATATAAACCACGATAATCTTAGTTCTCATTATTCTCTTTTATACTCCCCTGAAGTGTGTGTGTGTGTGTGTGTGTGTGTGCGTGTACATACACGTATATGCCAGCGAATATGTGTATCTTTTAGGACTAGTTTTCATAAATGAGAACAATGTGATATTTGGGATTTTGAACTTGGTTAACTCAATATGAGAATCTCTAGTTTCATCCATTTTCTTTTACTGGTTTTATTTTTTTCTTTCTGTTTGCACTCTCCTTCTACTTTTGTGCTCATGGCTGGTGCTCTACCACTTGAGCCACATCTCAGCCCAGCATTTTGCTGCTTAATCAGACTTAGTCTAGTGGATCTTCCTTCTTGGGCTGGCTCCAAACTGTGATAATTAAATCTCAGTCTTCTTCTGAGTAACTAGGATTATAGACATGAGCCGCCAGCACCTGGGTCATTTCCTTTGTCCTCTTTACATTCTTTTTCTTAAGAAAAAAAACTTAAAAATATTTTAATGTAAAAAATTAAAAAGTTGTTATTGTAAGGGTGATGTACTGAGATGTTACAGTTATATAAGTCAAGTAACGAGCACATTTCTTTTTGAACAGTATTACCCCTTCCCCCTCTTTCTTTGTTTTTCCCTCCCATCCCACCCACAAGTTGCATAGTTCATTTTCAACATATTGTCTAGTCAGTATCACTACTGCACTTGTTCAGCCTTTGTCCTACTATTTCTTTGCTCCCCCTTATCCTCTTCAAAACAGATAAACCTACAATCAAGACAAAATGTAAAGAAAACAAAGATAGCAACAAAGGAAAAAAAATCACCCAAACCTCCTGTTTCCCTTTCTTGGAGTACATTTTGATAAATATCCATTTTATATGATCATAAGGATGAAGAAATGTCCAACATCTCTGCTCATAAAAGAAATGCAAATCAACATTGAGATTCTATATCACCCCAGTTAGCATGGCCATTATCAAGAAACTAATAACAGATGCTGGTGGTGGTATGGCCAAAGGGAGCTCTACTACAATGTTGGTGAGAACGTAAACTTATTTTTCTTTATACTTGTGCAATATTCCATGAAATGTGCATATACACATATAATATATGCTTATATCAAATATACACACAATCACACACATGTATATATGTACATGCATATGTATTTACACATATGTACACATATAGTGTATGAATGCACATACATATAAACATATACATGTACACACAATATACACATACACATATGTATATACACATACATATATATGTGTGTGTTTATATACATATATATGGTCACATATACATATGTGTCTATATGTCTATATATGTTTATATGTATAAACAATGTATATACATATAAGTATACATGTGTTATATACATGTATATATGTGCTATATACAGATATACATATCACATACAATTATATGATACATATTATATATGTGTGTGTATATTTATATATGTGGATAATGTACACATATATTTATGCATTATATATCTACATATATATTATAGACATATGTATACATAATGTATATATTCATATATCATGTATATATAAACATATATGGCATATATATGTATTTCTATATATTAATATACATATATAATAAGTGTATAAACAATGAACAAAGTCATTGGTTGCTTGATAATTTGGCTGATTCCAGTTTGGCTACTGTGAGCAGAACTACAATAGATATGGATATGCAAGTGTCTTTTTTGTATATTGATTTGGATGCCCTTGGTTATATTCCTAAGAGTGATATGGTGGATTCATAGGTAGGTATATTTTTACTTTTCTGAAGAGTTTCCATACTCGTTTCCATAATGTTTGCACTACTTTACATTCCCATGAAGAGTATATAAGGAATTCTAGCTTCTGCCATTCTGATCAATATTTGTTTTCTTGATAATTGCCATTCTGACTGCTGTGAGAATCTTAGTGTTAATTTTGACTTCAAGCAAAAGATGTTGAACATTTCTTCATGTTTCCAGTAGCAGTTTCTATTTCTTTTTCTGAGTACTGTTCAAGCTATTTTCCCAGCTATCAGTTGGGCTATTCTTTTACTGTTCAGTTTTTTGAATTCTATATATTCTAGATATTAATCCTTTGTCAGTTGAATAGCTATCTAAGATTTGTTCCTATTTTCTGGTTGTCACTTGATTCTGGCATTTTTTTTATGTTCAGAGGACTTTTTAAGATGCTGAAATCCCTATTTGTCAAATATAGATCTTCTTTGCTAAGAAATTAGGATCTTTTCCCCAAAATATCTAGAGTTTTTCCACAGTAGTTGCATGTCTACAATAAGATCTCTGATGGATTTAGAGTTGATTTTTGTACATGGTGAGAAACAGTGGTCTAGTTTCAGTCTTCTTTATGTAGATAACTAGTTTTCCCAGCACCATTTGGTAAACAGGGTTATCTTTTCTCCAGTGTAGGCATTTAATTCCTTTGTCAACAGATCAGATGACTGTACTGTGTGTTTTTATTTTTTGGTCTTAAATTCTGTTCTGTTGGTCTTCAGGTCTATTATTGGTATGCCTGCCATGCTGTTTTTGTACTATGGTTCTATAGTATAATTTGAAATTCAGTATTATGATATCTTTGGCATTATTCCTTTTACTCACAATTACTTTTATTACTTGGGGGTCTCTCATGCTTTTATATGAATTTTAGGATTGATTTTTCCATTTCTGTTAAGAATGGCATTGGGATTTCGATGGAGATTGCATTGAATCTATAGATTGCTTTCAGTAGTATTATTATTTCCATGATATTATTTCTGCTAGTCTGTAAGTCTGAGAAGTCTTTTTATCTTCTTGTGTCTTCTTCAGTGAATTTACAGTTTCCATTGCAGATGTTATACCTAGGTATTTAATTTATTTTTTGAGGCTATTGTAAATGATATTTTTCCTGATTTTTTTCTCAGTCAATTCTTTTTGTATATAAGTTATATACTGAGCTTTTTGGGTTGATTTTTTATATTTATGTCATTCTCACTTTTCTTGGTTTAGATTCCACATGCAATATTTATCTTTCTGAGACCAGTGCATTTTTATTTAACATGATAATGCCCAGTTTCATCAATTTTCCTGTAAATGATGTAACTTTATTCTTATTTGTGACTAATTAACATTCATATATTTATATATCCATTTAGTAAAAGGATGGACATAGGCTGATTCCATTGTTTGGCTATTGTGAACAGTGCAGCAAAAAACATGGTACACTGATATCTCTACTGTATGCTTAGTTTTATTCTCAGATATGCATGCTTGGGAGTGGTATAGCAGAATCATACAGTAGTTCTATTTCTAGTTTTCTTAGGAATCTCCATGATCTTTCTACCATGGCTACACTAATTTAATTTATACTCCCTCTTCCTTGAAAATTAGGGAAACAACAGAGGCATTTTTCAGTTTTCTGGCACATATGCTCCTTTCTGTGGGATATCATTAATGGTTTGGAAAGATTTCAGACAAGAGACAAAACTCAAAAATAGATTTCAAGGACTTCAAGGGAATGAAGATCAGATCTTAGAGGCTTTGCTTTAATAGGTTCCAAGCATCATTATGTTTTGAGTTCAGCCATAAGAATAAGACTCTCAGTCCATTATGAAATTCGTGTGTATTCAGCCTTTGTCTTGCATCTGGCCCTTCTCCTTTCAGTCAGATGGTTATTTTATAATAGCATAACTTATTGAACTTGGCACCATTCATATCCTTTCCTATATGCAAGTCATGCTGTTTCAATAGCTCTTGCTGATTACAGCTACCTAGAAAGGTAAGGTTAAAAGAAAAGAAACATAAAAGGTTTACCTGAGAAAAGGCTTCAACTATTCGTCTTCTGAATTTTTTTCATTCCTGTCTTTTATTTTAAAGAATAAAAGGTCTGGGGAAGGCTTAATTCCCTGTGCTCAGCCTTGGTTTGACTAAATGCTTAATCAAACATCTTGAAAATAACGCTGCAGCAACACTAGAGTCTGCAGTGTTGGCCAAGTCCCTCTTTCCTGCAGTCTATATGATATTTTAATTCATATTCTGGCAAGGAGAGACTTCAGAGTTTACTGTTTAAATCCCAGGAGTCAGGAACTTGGAATGAATTATGCCATTTCTTTCTAGAACAATGACTAAACAGATCACCCCAGGCCCGGATGATTTAGCATTATCTGGGCTGCTTTTTAAAGTATCAAGATCAAAACCAGCCACCTAAGAATTCCTGACATTGTTGAACAGATGTGTTTGTGAGAGATTGATAGAAACTGAGTTGTCAATTGGGTTATATTTTAGAAGAACTCTGATGACTCCATAGTTAAAGATATATCACTAAGATCTTTCTGTTGCATTGTAAAAGAAAATCCTCTAATATGAATCTTCTGTGTAAATATAGATTTTCACTTGGTAATTTTTCCTAAATACGTATGTCAATTATTGCTCTTATTTGTCAGGCAAATGGAGTCCTATTCTGAAAATAAAATACATATGCTTAGAGCCAGACTCTGCTCCTTTAAGACTGTGAAAACAATGGAGCACTCTGTGCCCCATTTCTAAGAAAAACATACATTATGTTACCATTGTTTTGCCTAAAATCATTAGTGATTTGTTTTGTTTTGCTCATGGGGCTTGATCTTGGGACCAAGGTGCTGTCCTTCAGCTCTTTTGCTTAAGGCTAGTGCTCTACCACTTTGAGCCACAGCACCATTTCCAGTTTTTTGGTAGTTAATTGAGGATAAGGGTCTCAAGGACTTTCCTGCCCAGGCTGGCTTTGAACCATGATCCTCAGATCTCAGCCTCTTAGTAGCTAGGATTACAGGCATGAGCCACCAGCATTCAGCCATTACTAATTTTTTTTTTTAAGATAAGATGTAGCTATCTGGCCCAGACTAGATTTGAATTCACTTCTTAATCTTCCTGCCTCCTGCCTCCTGAGTGCTGGGATTACAGGAGTGTACCACTATGTATGTCAATGATCTTTTTATTTTTTAGAATGGTAGTTTGACAAACATTAAATAAAAAATTAAGTAAACTCTAAGAAATATTAAGCAAATATTTGTTTAAGGTGTCAGAAATTTCTTGCTAGTTTAGATGGTATTTTTTGTTTTGCCAGTTCTAGGGCTTGAACTCAGGGCCTAGGTACTGCCCCTGAGCTTCTTTTTGCTCAAGGCTAGTGCTTTACTACTTGAGCCACAGTACCACTTCTAGCTTTTTTTTTTATTGTGAAAATACTACAGAGGAGTTACAATTACATGGGCAAGATAATGAGTACATTCAAGCATTGTAGCCTCCTCCTTTGTTTCCCCTTCCCATCCCTTCCCATCCTCCCCCTGCCCCCCCAACCAATCCTCCCCGCTCCTCCCCCTCCTCCCTCCCCCCCCCCACAAAAGTTGTAAAGTTGGTTTTTGACATAACGACTTGTACATCTCATTGTTGCAAAGGGTCCACCTGTATCCCTATTTTAACGATTTGTTTTTCCCCTTCCCCTCCACAAATTATACCAACATCAAATACAGTGAAAGCAGTGAAATACAGTGAAATACAGTGGGGGAGGGGCATACAAAGCAACAAAGAAATAATTTTATAATGGAAAGGCTTGGAAAAAATTATATTAAGTGAAGTAAGCCAGGCCCAAAGAAACATAGGTCCCATGGTTTCCCTTATTTGCAATATCTAGTATATGTCTGAGTCAACCACTTCTAGCTTTTTCTGTCTATGTGATTCTGAGGAATCAAACCTAGGGCTCCATGCATGCGAGGTGAGCACTCTACCACTAAGCCACATTCCCAGTTCTAGATAGTATTTGTTGAGTAAAGGTGTGTTATTTTTATGTCAAGTAAGTGACTTAAAGAGAATAAAATTACATATTTGGTATGATGAACATCAGTATAATCATAAACAACATAAACCCCTCACAATCTGAACTAAACAAATTTGAAACTTAAGTTCATTTGAATATATTATACATTGAGTGTTCCCAGCCCTGGGTGTGCAGTATGACTACTGAGTAACTCTTAAAATGATAATGATACCTGCCCTCAACCCCCCAAGATTCTGACTGTGACTTACTTGGTTTGAAAAGTGGACCAGACACTATGTTGTAAAGATTTGCAAGGGATTCTAATGTCATAATCAACTGTGACAAAGTCTTGCAACTTAAGCGTTTACCACGGACCATTCTCTCCTTGCCTGAAGCATGTGGAAAATTCATATACTCAGGGCCCAACAGCTTCAACCTCCGCTTTCTTAACCTCTTTTAATTTTAACTAGGCTAGAGGAGATTCATTGGCAGCATACTTTCATAGCACCTGGTTTCAATCCCCTCCCCTCTTTTCCCCTCCCTCCTTTTCCCTCCCCTCCCCTCTCCTCTCCTTCCTTCCTTCCCTCCTTCCTTTGCTTCCCTCCCTCCCTCCCTCCCTCCCTCTCTTCCTTCCTCCCTTCCTTCCTTCCTTCCTTCCTAATTCTGATATTTATTTTCCATCAACCTTCTTTCTATTTTGCTTAAGTGTCTGCAGATCAACAGCTTAGGACCACTTAGTGGTGTTCTCATCCCTGAGTGGCTTAGCTCATGCTACAGACAAATCCTTAGTAGCAGCTTCAGCGCTCCAGTCTCCACGAGGGACCTGATAGATAGGCACAGACCTCACCTGCTCACCTTCAGACCGGTTTGCAATCTCTTGCTGTATATCAGCTAACTCAGGGGCTGGTGCACACCATTCACTCTGAAAGTCTCGTTGGTCACAGCCTTTGCAGTTGCGACCTGCTCTTCCTGGTCAATCTTTCCAGACGTCAGTAGAAGTAGCAATCAGACTTCATCTCCCACAGATGCTCAAGGGAGGCATTGCAGCGCTTGTGCTGAGCTTCCACCACCTGCATCCGCATCAGCGGCACCTGAGCTTCCTTATCGTTGCGTGGGATGACAACATCCCGATAGCGCAGAGGAGAATCGGTCCAGTTACACAGGGTTGTGGTAGGAGGTTGCATAAAGTACCTCCAGGAGAGGCTGGTAGTCAGTGGTGGGATCAATGCCCTTCAGAGGAACTGGCTCCCAGAAGGCCTCCTGGGTCTGGTTAGTGAATATTCCAAAAGTGCAGCAATCAGCATTCAGAGTGGTTCTGGTGGCAGCCATAACCTTCAGCATGGCCCCTAGGCCTGGATTCTTGGAAGAGGGGACACTGACTTCAGAGGGGTTTCCAATGGCAAACAATGGCACAGCTTCTCCTGGATCCTCTTCAGACTTAGGACGCTGACACCATCTTTTTTCCTGTGTCCATCTGGAGTCAAGGTCAGTACCATCAACCTCACATTTCTGTTGTGGGGAATTTGAGGATATTTTCTCTTCCTCCATTTGCAAGACCTTAATGGATCTGGTCATGGTGTTGGTTTCCCTTAAGTTGGGAATCAGATCTGAAGGAGCCTGCCAGTGTGGAAAAGCCACTTTATTTTTCTTCAGACTAAGAATAATTATTCTTTTTGTTGGTTATGGGCTTGAACTCAGGGCCTGGGTGCAGTCCCTGAACTCTTTTGCTCAAGGCTAGTGATCTGCCACTTTAAGCTACAGCTCCACTGTCAGTTTTTGAGTAGTTAATGGAGAGAAGAATCTCAAGCAGAATTTTTTTTCCCCAGGCTGGCTTTGAACCATGATCCTCAGATCTCAGCCTCCTGAGTAGCTAGAATCACAGGCATGAGCCATTGGTGCCTAACAAGAATTAATTTTTAATTAATTAAGATTAAGAAGTATTAATTGTCTTAAAATTAAAGTCATGCTTGCTAAGTGCATCTTTTAACCACTGTGTAACACCCATGTACTTGACATTAAAATGCCTTGACCATCATTCTTTTATCCATTTACTCATGCATATGTTGTGGGTGCATTTATTAAAGCTCTGGTAGGGACAGGCACTGATGTAGACCCTGAGAAGCACAAGAAATTTGAGAAAGATTTGCCCTTTCTTTCAAGGGCAGTGCAGGGTTGAGGATGGAGGTATGTGGATTCCACCGTGGGGAGCAGCTTTGGGACTAGAATTGCAAGCAGCTGTACTATTTGTATTTCTTGTATGAGGTCATCTTCTGGGAGAAGGAGAAGGAGAAGGTGATATCTTTCTCCTTTCTTGAAATAGAAGATGGAGAGGTAGTGGTTCTCAAAAGTATGGTTCTTGGTTCAGAAGCATCAACATCCCCTGGAAGGCTGTTAGAATTGCCAATGTGGGCTCCATGAAAACTTAATGAGACATGGACTCTGAGGAGAGGAACTAGTTTTATTTATTCTATTTATTTATTTTACTATGACATCATGATGACTCAAGTTTTGAGAGCTCTGGGTATAAGCATTTTCTACATAGAGCAGGGAAAGGGCATTCTAGACCATTAGAAGAAGCTGGTATTTATTGTTCATCAACCTTCTTTCTATTTTGCTAAAGTGTCTACAGAACAACAGCTTAGGACCACTGAGTGGCCCGAAGGGTGCTCACCCACAGCCCTGGGAAGTCTGCTGTGCTAAAAACCCTGCACTGACCACACTGGGATTCTCCAACCATTTCCCTCAGATCTATGTATTCTTATTGTTTCAGGAAGTTTAATCTTTCGCTTTTAGTCAATCATTAATTACTTCTAAAGAGAAAACTTTGTGTTGGGTTGCATGTGCATTTTCTAACCCTGTATTTGCCTGAAACCTTTTTCATATTATTGGAATACCATAATTATACTTGTGAGATTTCTACATGAATGCATAGGGAGATCAAAGCACGATGATATTGATATCCTTACTTGCTTTTAAGTGAGCTTATTTTAAATGGTCTTCCTTGATGTGGAACCAAATTACATCATTTATGATCCCATGGGATTCAAGATGTCTGTGATAAATCAAAATGTTCATGTAATGACAGCTTTTCCCTATCTAATATTTTCTTGTCATAACAACTAGTAAAGAGAACACACTTAGTCCTTTGTCTTCTCAAGTTGTAGTACTAATTAGTACCTGGGAAGCCAAGCGGAGGTCACAATGAGAGGAAAGAGCTTTGGTAATGAACCAGGAAATAGGGCTTTGGGAGAATTCCTGTGAGAGCTGGAACTGTGGAGATCAAATGAACCATCAGTCCCAAGTCAGGGGCCTAGGAGATACCCAATGAGTTGTGATGTGTCACATTACTTATGGAGAGTTAAAATCAGAACATGTTTCCAAACTCCTTTTAGAGTTTGTTTCTATTACACCATGGTCACATGCTCTACTGATTCTGCCTGGAGAAGACAAGGTGTGTGTGTGTGTGTGTGTGTGTGTGTGTGTGTGTGTGTGCTGCTAAAGAACATAATGGTGGCTCCTCCCCCCCCATTGGCAACCTATCAGGGGTTAGCAATATAGGGATGTTATCTCATTTGATGGCTTTGCTGAATATAATATCTCCCACTTGAAATGGGTTAAAGTGTTAATAGACCACAAAAAGAACATGCATCAATCTACCGCTGACTTCCCTAGTAAGGCCCAGGCTACATATTCAATAGGTATTTGAATAGGTCCCCATAGGTATTCCATATAGACATTAAAAATAAATATTTCATCAGAGCACAGTGGTTCATACCTGTCAAACTAGCAAATATCTAGCGGCAGATATCAGGAGGATTGTTGGTTAAGGCTAGCTCAGGCCACAAGTTCACAAGACTCCATCTCAACCAATAAAAAGTGAGGTGCTGTGGTACTCACCTGTTATCCCAGCTAAGTAGGAAGTATAAATAGGAGTATCACAGTCTAAGGCAGCCTGCACAAAAACCAAGACCACATTTGAAAAAGGAGAGAATGAAGGGCTTGGGCACATGGTTCAATTGGTGAAGCACCTACCCAGCAAGCACAAGGCCCTGAATTCAAATTCCAATACTATAAAATAAGAAAAACTGATGTCAGAAAATAAAGAAAAACAATTCAAAAGTTGCATATTCTCTCCTAAAATTGTCAACCCCCTGCATTCTGTCATTGTTTACTTATAACCTTGAGGATCAGCCTCAATCCTTCCTTTTCATCTCCCTCCACATATTAACTCATTCATGCACTCTGCCAATCTTAGCTCATACTTTTTGTTTATACTGTTTATTTAATTTGCTGGTACTGGGGCTTGAACTCAGGGCCTTGCTCTCTCACTCAGCTTTTTCACTTTTTCACCACTTGCACTACAGATCCACTTCTAGCTTTTTGGTGGTTAATTGGAGATAAGAATCACATAGACTTTCTTGCCTAGACTGGCTCCAAACTGTGACTTTCAGATCTCAGCTCCCTTAGTGGCTAGGATTATAGGCTTGAGCCCTTAGCGCTCAGCTTTAGTTTTCAAATCCAATCTCTTTACTACCTATAGTTCCATTATCTTAATTCAGAGCAAACATTTGTACCTTCTTATCTGTTTCTTGTACCAGATTTCCACCTATTTCTACCTCTAAGCTTTCCATTGGCATTTCTCTATTTTCAGTCTTCTTCCTTAAGTATAAAGCAAATGGCACCACAATCTATGTTGAAGTTAAAATTGCTCTCTGAAGCTGGGTGCTGGTGGCTCATGCCTATAATCTACCTACTCAGGAGGCTGAGATCTGAGGATTATGGTTCAAAGCCAGCCCAGGCAGAAAAGTCCATGAGACTCTTATCTCCAATAAACCACTCAGAAAACTGAAAGTGGCGCTGTGGCTCAAATGGTAGAGTGCTAGCCTTGAGCTGAAGAATTGAGAGACAGTGCCCAGGTTCAGAGTTCAAGCCCCATAAACAACAAAATAAAAAAAATTGCTCTCTAATTTGATTAAACCAATACAGTAAAACTTCAGCAGTGTGCATGCACTTTCTGTGACCTGACCTTTGCCTATCATATTAACCCCACTCCGGGTCTCTCCCACATACCATGCTCCAGTAACACTAGTCTACTTGAAGCTACCCAGGTATATGTATTCACCAAATTTTCTATCTGGTGAAATCCTGTCCATCTGGCACAACTCAGAAATCATTTTGTCAATGCCGTTGCTTCTTTTTTGGGGGGGGGTTATTTTTTATTTTTATTTTATTTGTGAAGATACTGTACAGAGGGGTTACAATTACATGGGCAGGATAATGCGTACATTTCTTACCAAGCATTGCAGCCTCCTCCTTTTGTTTACCCTTCACATCCCTTCCCAGCCTCCCCCTTCCCCCCCAATCCCAATCGTTCTCCTTCCCCCCCTTCTTCCCCCCCCCCCAGCACCAAGTTGTAAAGCTCGTTTTGGACATGACAACTTGTACTTCTCATTGTTGCAACAGGTCCACCTGTATCTTTAAACAACTGGTTTTTCCCCATCTCCTCCTCAAGTTATACTGACATCAAATATAGTGAAAGCAGGGGTTATACTGTGGGGGAGGGACATACAAAGCAACAAAGAGATAATCTTATAAGTGCATTAGAAACACATGCATGAAAGAAAAAACATTAAGATACATATCTAAGGGTTCAATTTCCTGATATCACATTATCTGACCTTTTCCGCTTGACTCATAGATATACTAGATATTGCAAATAAGAGAAACCATGGGACCTATGTTTCTTTGGGCCTGGCTTACTTCACTTAATATAATTTTTTCCAAGTTTTTCCATTTCCTAACAAATGTGGCAATGTCATTCTTTCTGATGGAGGCATAGAATTCCATTGTGTATATATACCACATTTTCTTGATCCATTCATCTACTGAGGGGCATCTGGGTTGGTTCCATATCTTAGCTATGGTAAATAATGCTGCAATAAACATTGTTGTGCTGGTAGCTTTAGTGTGGTCTTGTTTGTAAACATTTGGGTAAATGCCCAAAAGTGGGATTGCTGGGTCATAGGGGAGTTCTATGTGAAGTCTTTTGAGGAACCTCCATACTAATGCCATTGCTTCTGATGCCTCCTGACTATCCTCTAGAGCTGGTGGGAACACCCATCTTGCTCTTCCCACCATACCCCTCTTCTCTACATCCTCTGGCATTTTAATATGAAAACTTTTTTTTTTTTGGTGGGTCATGGGGTTTGAACTCTGGGCCTGGGCGCTGTCCCTCAGCTCTTCAGCTCAAGGCTAGCACTCTACCACTTGAGCCACAGCACCACTTCCATTTTTCTGAGTGGCTTATTGGAGATCAGAGTCTCACAGACTTTCCTGCCCAGGCTGGGTTTGAACTGAGATCCTCAGATCTCAGCCTCCTGAGTAGCTAGGATTACAGGCATGAGCCACTGGTGTCCAGCCTAATATGAAAACTTTTAAATAAACAAAAAAAGGGAAAATAATTTTTCAGTGATTCTACAGTTAGCCCTTTGTGGGGCTTAGTTTACATCTCTTGCCCTTGTTATTCCATAAATCCATATTTTGCTACATTCCAAAGCAGGCTGAAGACAACAATGTTTTTTTTGTGCCAAATAATTCTGCCCATCATTATGAATTCCTGCACAGCCTACAGAATTCTAAATTTGTCTGAAGCGCTTTGTTATTTTCACTGCATTGCATGTAAAGCTTTTGTACAAATTATGCATAAAATTTAGGTACACATTTATAAGAATTTATATGCAAGTTATATATAGAATTTACATGTAATGGGCACAAATATTTTAAATTATTCTTAGCTTATATAAGTTATATGAGAGGGTATTTCATGGTTGCATTTAGCACTTTTACAATATATTCCAGCCAATCACCTGCCCTCTATCACTTTCTCTTCCCCTCTTTGCAAATCAATTTCAACAAGTTTCATTGTTCTTTTCATAGATACAAACAATCTACTTAAACCATATTGATTTCCCTTGTTACTTCAACCCCCTCCTGATAATAACCACCTCCACTGAAAATGTGTTGCATCAATATTTGGTGCTGTAAGACTTTTTGATTTTAACTATTTGGGCAAATGTAAAGGGCTATCCTATTGTGTAACTGGAAGAACTGAAAAGAGGGATTCATTGCTGGGCTCTGGTGGGCAGATTTTCCATGTTGGCTTCCCATCTTCTCTCTCTACCAGCAAAAAATAAATGATTATTATATTGTCTGCCTCCCACTGTTAGACTAATTGCTGGAAATTTGGTGTCTAGAATTCAGTATCTTTTTATAAATAATGAGAGTGTGGAGATTTGAGATAAATAAAGGTTTATTTTTCTGGGAAAATGAGGACTTAATGAGCTAATGCCTCAAAAAACTGTAGTTCCCACTTTTTTTTTTTTTTTTTGGTTGTAGGGCTTGAATTCTGGGCTTGGGCACTGTCTCTTAGCTCTTCAGCTCAAGGCTAGTGCTCTACCATTTGAGCCACAGCGCCACTTCCAGTTTTCTGAGTAGATTATTGGAGATAAGAGTCTCATGGACTTTCTTGCCTGGGCTGGCTTTGAACCATGATCCTCAGATCTCAGCCTCCTGAGTAACTAGGATTACAGGCATGAACCACCAGCGCCTGGCTGTAGTTCCACTTTTGAGAACAAATGCCCAGTATTTAAAGGAGAATTCCAGGAGAGCAGTTTTGGAGTAGGTGATGAGGTCCCAACCCCAGAGCAGGAGGTGATCTTGGTTGCATAGCTCCTGGTTTACTGATGCCACATCCCTAAAGGTGTGTGTCCTATTTGACAAGAGCTTAAGGTGGTAACAGAGAGATAAGAGGGAAGTAGTTGTCTAGTTTACTTGAAGAATAAAGATAGTTCTTCTTGGGAACTCAGATTGGGGAGAAAGGGGGAAAATGACAGGTTGAATCTTTGACTAAGCGGGCTATAAGCAGATTTTCTTTTTGTAGTCCTGGTTATATATTCTCAATTGTCAATTGCTTTTCTCCATGGATGTCAAAATCAGCTCACTACCTCCTGCCTTTACTTAATTAGTGGGCCCACACAAAGCATCAGTGTTCGTCAGCAAAAGCAACTTTTAAGGACCAACACCATCTCTGAATCTTCCCTTACCCAGCACTACTGGGTAAACACTGTCTATTCTACATTCTTTCCCCCTTATTAAAGAAATTAGAAATATAGCCCATCTGTAATATCTTAAGACCATGAAAATTATGTCCTCATCCTATAGGACCAATCTTAACTCTGTTGCTGGCTAAGAAAGCCCCATAGTCCTATTCTGCTTCCATGTAATATTGAAGGCCCATAGTGACAGAGATCAGATCTATATAACTTAACACAACTATAATTCTTAAGTATGTTGATTTCTGCAATTAGACATTTAACACTAGATACCAATGATAGCTTCAGAGAAATATTTGCTCTCTAAATTGCCATCTTCATGTAATTTATGCCATTAGGCAATTAGTCAAACAGTAATAAAATTCTGAGGATTTATTTATTTAGCAAGAGTCTCACTATGTTGTAGCCTAGGTTGGACTCCACCTCGAGATCCTCCTACCTTAGCCTCATGAATACTGGGATTATAGGCACGTTACTACTGAAAGAGCTTTAGGGTTTTAAAATAAAGACTGTCTTTATTTCAGTTTTAGTGGCTTATTTGTATCTGTTACTCTGAGCTGCCTCAAATTTATTTTTAGGAAGATATGCCCTTATATACCCTTATATAAAGAAATGCATTTATAAATACATTTAACTATATACATTTAAATGTATAAACACACACACACATATCTATAAATTCAAGTTTATATATAAATGAGTGGCTAAAATAAATTCACAGAGGAGCTGTAAGGCTTACTTCCCCAACTCTGAGATCTTGAATCCCTTACCCTCCACTCTCAGGAATCTTACATATTGGTTCTTTTCTGGAACAAATAGAACAGGAATGTGCTAGAATTCACCAACTGATTTTATCTTCTTTCCATTGTGTATCCCCAGAGGACTGTGACTGAAGGCAAAGTTAGAGAGGCTGATTATGTTTCACAGTTCCAGTCACTGAAGAATTTCCTATTGAAATGACAGAAATGTTTGTGATGGAATAATGAGTGGAGAGTAGAGAAAAATAAACAAAAATATCCTCTTATCAAAGTACTCATGACGTCTTTCTTTAGGAGAGAATGGGTTAGTGTCACTTACATAATTTTTGGCTCATGTAATTCTTCTGTATCCAGCATCTGACAAGAACCACGGTATCCTCAATGTATGTTTTCTCTCACTCTCTCCTCTCCTCTGACTTCTATGTAATTACAACGCCTTTCCTCTCATTTCTGCAGACTAGTTTATTCTCATTTCACTTCTATGCTTTGCCCTAAGAATGAAATAGAAAAGAATAAGAAAATAAAAACTGAAGACTTAGTTGTTTTAAACTTTTATTGTTATTATAACAGTGATATACAGAGAGGGTTGGTCATAGTTACATTAGTCAGGTAATGAATGCATTTCTTTTTGGACACCCTTTCCCTTTCTGTCTCTCAGTGTTCCCCTATTGCTTCCACCCACAAGTTGTATAGTTCATCAGTTGCTGCATTTGTTCACCCTTTGTCCCTCCATATCTGTGTCTCCTTCTTACCCTTCCAAAGACAGATAAATGAACAAACAAGACAAAAGAAACAAAAACAACAAAGAAAAAACCTTGTTTCCATTTCCTGGAGTTCATTTTGGTGAATATTATTTTATATAATCAGAGGTACATAGGCATTGAGCCTTGGTGTTTCTCCCCTAAGAGTATTCTTTGGTTTCACTGTAAGTGAACGCTTAGAATTCTATATAATTTACTAAATCCTAGTGTATTTTAGATCTAGCTTCTGTGAAAAAAAACATTTAGTGTATGTCTCTCTGAGTTTGGCTTACCTCACTCAACATGATTTATTCTAGGTCTATCGATTTCTCTGCAAATGACATATTATTCTTTCTAATGGCTGTGTAAAATTCCATTGTATAAAGGTACCCATTTTTGTATCCATTCATCTAGTGTAAGGTATCTGAGCTGTTTCCATAATGTGTCTATTATGAATTGTGCACCAATGAACATAGATGTGCAAGTAGTTTTAATATCTCCTGGCTTGTGATGTTCTGGGTAGATACCCAGGAGGGTATGACTGGGTCATAAGGGAAGATCTATGTTTACCTTTTTGAGGAACCTCCTGAAGATTTAGTTTTTGTGATTTCACCAATAATTCACTGTTACCTTGCTAGAATTTCAATCATAGTGTGGTAGGTTTTGAATCATGGTGAAAATCCTCCAGCCCAGTAGGGCTTAGGGAAAGCTATTGATTTTAAGATTATATTTGAATATCATCTTACAATGTAGCAGCTATATGAGCTTCACAAAGGCACTTAAAATTCCTACATCTCTGTTCAACATTTATAAGATGGGGATAATATTAGTCTAACCACCTCACAGACTGCTGCATCAAAATGCATGTAAGAGGACCTGGTATGGTAACCAGAGTAGAGTGCTACCAATCACCATCATCCTCTTACATGAGAAACCTGAAACTAGTTGGAAAGGTTAAGTAAGTTCCCAAAGAACAGTTTGTTAGTCATAGGGGAGGAAGAAAGCCTCACTGTTTTTAGTTTTATTTTTTTCCCATTTACTTTTCCTAAAGTACTTTAATTTTAATTTTTTGATGGACTTGAATTCAGGGTTTCTCACTCAAGTTTGGCTTTTTTTTTAAAAAAAATTAAAGGCTATTATTTGAGTCACAGTTCCAGTTTTGACTTTTTTGGGAGGTTGGGTAATTGGTGATAAGAATCTCATGGACTTTACTGGCTGGCTGGTTTCCAAGCATGATTCTCAGATCTCAGTCTACTGACTAGCTAGGGTTACAGGTGTGAGCCACTAGGTCTCAGTTTTAATGTCAAATCTTTAAGAATCTCATTCCCATCTCATTCGGCATGAGTGGGTTTTACTGACTCTCAAATAAGGTAGAAATTTAAATTGTTTTTCTCCTTCACAACTTTAGACATGAGTTTGAGATGCCTGTTAACGCTCTGCATTCAGAGAAAAGACAGAACTCCTCTGGCAGTGCATTTGTCTGGTGGCTGGGGCTTGTTTGCGTTTCTCAGGGGTGGGGGGACATGTGTCTGGAGAACTGACCTTTCCTGTGGCTGTCATCAATCAGGACAGAGAATAGGAGAGATAGGATGGCAGATTTTCAAATTAGCACAATTCTTGTAAGGATCTCCCAAGCACCTGTTTAGTTCAAAACTTCGAGTTTAAACCACCGTGTTCTTTCTTTCAGGTGAGCATAACAGTGCCCTCTTGATCTAATGTGCTGTTCTCAGGGAGAGGTGGGAATAAAATGGAAGTGGGGGGAGGCGGGAAGCAGTAGGAGGAATTCATGCTACGTCATCAGAAACTGAGAAAAGTCCAAAGTATGCTTATGTAGACAAATTTGGTGGGAATCTGTTTGAAAGTGGTTTGGGCAATATCACTAATATCTTAGCTGAAGACTCTGGTGTCATTTTTGTTTCCCATGGGGTTGTATCTGCTCACTGATTGTTCAAAAAGGAAGTTAGAATTTGGGGCTTATCTCTTCAACCTCACAGGGAAAAGGGCAGGAGAGAAAAAAGGCTCCTACATGAACAATTAGGTTTCTTTAGGAAACACAAATGCATTTTGGGGAGACAGAATGTGTGACACAGTCTGTGATATTTGTTTCCATAAGTATGGATGATCTTTTGAAAAAAAGTTTCATGGCTATTATACTTCTGCCAAAGAGGTTGATGATAGGTTTACTCCTGGGCTCTCCCTTGGAAATGGACTGTCTGAAGAGGGAATTTATGGCCAAGTTCATTTCTCAGGGATTTCTGTAATTAGTCAGATTAGGGAAACTCTAAGAAATCATTTCTACAGCTATTCAATCTCAACTCTGTTCTGCTTAAAGCAATATTTATTATAACAACTCAAAACAAAGTCTTTATCCAGCTTCTCAGTAGCTGAATTTTGAATCATAAAATTTGAAAAGATCAGCCTAAACGCTTTAGTGGGTTGAGGTTTTGTAAATCCTCCATCTAGACAGCCTTCCAATGCCTTTCAACAGATGAAAGTTAAAACATGCTTCCTATAGCCTTTCTCATTGTCCTCAGTAGGAGGGTGGGTTTGGAAAGGGCCTCCTCTGTCATTGCAAGAAGGGAACCATTTTCAGGTATGGGTTGAAAGGTCAGGGAAGGGTAATTTCAGTCAGGGGTCCCGGGTCTGCTAGTGTCTTGGCAGCCCCAGGAGTTGTCAGCTCTTCACCAGCTTGCAAGGGTTGTCTGACTTCTACCTGAGCTAGTCCCTGGCTCAGTCAGATGGAGGTCATACAAAGACATCCTTGGTTTCCTTTAGGAGCAAAATCACTGCTGCACCTCCCACTGGAGGGTTTTGAAACAAAGGAACAGGATTTATAAAACTACTTTGTCCAGTACGGGCTGCTGTAGACGAAGCCAGCCCGATAATACAGTGTGGGAGTTGTTACCCTGTCTCTATCTGCTACCAGAAACCTCTGCTCTCCTTACCTCTCCTCTCCTTTCCTCACATCCCAGTGTTGATCTCTGTGACCACAGGGTTCTGTGTGCTTAAACACTCCCTTAACATAACATTTTCTTTTTCTTTTTTTTTATTGTGAAAATACTGTACAGAGGGGTTACAATTACATGGGCAAGATAATGAGTACATTGCTTATCAAGCACTGTGGCCTCCTCCTTTGTTTCCCCTTCCCATACCTTCCCATCCTCCCCTCCCCGCCTCCCCACCCAATCCTCCCCACCCCCCCTTCTTTTCTTTTTTGAAATGAAGAATATATAGTTTATTTAGGATCATTCAACTCTGGGGAAAGGCACTCTGATTTTCTTTTTTATATATATATATATATATATATATATATATATATACTTTTTATTGTAAAAATACTGTACAGAGGGTTACAGTTACATGAGTAAGGTAATGAGTACATTTGTTATCCAGCATTGTTACCTCATCTTGGTTTTTCTCCTACCATCCTTTCCTTTCCCACCTCCCCAAATTACTACACCCACCCCAGCCAAAGTTGTAAAGTTCGTTTTCAACATAGTGTCTTGTACATCTCATTGTTACAATGGGTCAACCTGTATCCCTATTTAAGCATTTTGGTTTTTCCCTTCCCCTTCCCACATTAGAAAAATGTATATACAAGATGCAGGGCACAGGAATCAAATACAGTGAAATGAGTTATAGCGTGGGGGAGGAATATACAAAAGAAACAAAAAATCACAGTACATTATAAGTACATTAAGAAGAACAGCAACAAAGATATCTTGGGGTTCATTTCGCTTAACATCATCTTATAATGGTCAAATGTACATCGCTTTTGACCTTTTCTGCTTGTCCTGGACATATACTAGTTATTGCAAATAAGGGAAACAATGGGACCTATGTTTCTTTGGGTCTGGATTACTTCACTTAATATAATTTTTCCAAGTCTTTCTATTTCCTAACAAATGGGGTAATGTCATTCTTTCTGATGGAGGCATAGAAGTCCATTATATCTATATATCTATATAGATGTCTACAGATATCTATGTAGATATAAATCTCTCATATTTTCTTGATCCACTCATCTACTGAGGGGCATCTGGGCTGGTTCCATATCTTAGCTATGGCTAATAATGCTGTGATAAACATAGTTGTGCTGGTAGCTTTAGTATAGCCTTGTTTGTGATCGTTTGGGTAAATGCCCAAAAGTGGCAAATCCTCAAAGAAACAACTGCCTGATAAATAAGTGGGCTAAAGACTTACAGAGAAACTTCTCTGAAGAGGAAATAAGAATGGCCAACTTCTCTAGCCATAAAAGAAATGCAAATCAAAACATTGAGATTCCATCTCACCCCAGTTAGAATGGCTAGAATCAAGAAATCTATTAACAGCAGATGCTGGAGGGGATGTGGCCAAAAGGGAACCCTACTGCATTGTTGGTAGGAATGTAAACTTGTTCAACCACTTTGGAAAGCAGTATGGAGGTTCCTCAAAAGACTCCACATAGAGCTCCCCTATGACCCAACATAACATTTTCTGATTTCCTCTTAACAGGGGACAGGTTCTCATGGACATATTTGTACATATGATTAATAAATTGCTTTAGCCGTTGTTTATCATAAGAAGATCTATTTTTTGAATGCTGATACTGTGGCTTATACTCAGGGCCTGGATACCATTCCTTGGCTTTTTCTTTTTTTTTGGGGGGTCCGGTCATGGGGCCTGAACTCTGGGCCTGGGTGCTGTCCCTCAGCTCTTCAGCTCAAGGCTAGCGCTCTACCCCTTGAGCCACAGCGCCACTTCCGGCTTTTTTCTTTTTGCTTATGTGGTGCTGAGGAATCGAACCCAGGGCCTCATGCATGCAAGGCAAGCGCTCTACCACTGAGCCACCTTCCCAGCCCCATTCCTTGGCTTTTTCACTCAAGGATGGTACTATGCTACTTGAGCCACAGCTCCACTTCCAGATTTTTGTTAGTTATTTGGAGAGTAGAGTCCTAGGACCGTCCTGCCTGGACTGGCTTTGAACTGCAACCCTCAAATCTCAGCCTCCTGAGTAGTGGGGATTATAGGCACGGGCTAACAAGATCTATTTTATAACTTGGTCTCATTTGTTACTAAAACCTTTCTTGGAAGCTGATGTCTTTGAAGAAAAAAATACTTTGCTACTTTTTTTTTTTTTTTTGTCAGTCTTGGGGCCTGAACTCTGGGCCTCAGCACTTCAGCTCAAGGTACGAGCACTCTACCACTTGAGCCACAGTGCCACTTCTGGCTTTTTCTGTTTATATGGTGCTGAGGAATCGAACCCAGGGCCTCATGCATGCAAGGAAAGCACTCTACCACTGAGCCACCTTCCCAGCCCGAAAAAAATACTTTGAAATCCTACCTTTGGCTATTAAAAATGATACTTAGGAAACTCAATTGCATTTTAATCTCTCTGAAGACTTCTTTACCTACTTTATTTGAGCTTAAACAAAACATGAAGTTAATAGGTAGGTCTGACTTTTTCCACATTTCTAGCAACTTTTACCACCTGTATCTAGTCTGCCAATTTTTTTTTTACCCTAAACATCACAGAAAGTATTTCAGATATCAAAGTTATAGTTCTATGTCAGCTATAGTGATGCTTGCCTATAATCCCAGCACTGGTAGGCAGAGTAGGGGGAGGATCAACGGTTTGAGGGCAGCCTGTGCTACATAATGAGACCCTATCTCAAAAACAAACCCAAAATAAAAGTTAAAAAAGTTATAGGCTCACACCTGTAGCCTAGCTACTCAAGAGGTTGAGATCTGAGGATCACAGTTCTAAGCCAGACTGGGCAAGAAATTCAGTGAGATTCTTACCTCCAATTAATCAACAAAAAGTCAGAAGTGGAGCTGTGGCTTAAGTGGTACACCACTAGCCTTGAGCAAAATAGCTCAAATACAGAGTCTAGGCTCTGGGTTTAAGCCTAGGAACAGCACATATACAAGCACACATATAACACACATACAAGTTATATATCTATCAGGAAGAATATTACATCATTTGCAGGGAAATGGGTGGACCTGGAAAACATCATGGTAAGTGAAGTAAGTAAGACTCAGAGAGACAAAGGACACGTGTTTTCTCTCATAGATAGAAGTTAAAGCTAAATGATAACTGTACATGTAAACCTATACAGGGTAATATGCACATGAACATGACTATGTTATCTGAAGTAGGTATATGCAGGGGAGGATTCTAATGGTGTAACTCCTTTGAACAACTAATAGGTTAACAAAATGAATATGAGGAAGCTGGAAGTTGGGATGTGTATGTTGAGTGGGTGGGGGGAGGAGCTGGGTGCTGATGGTTTATGCCTGTACTCCTAGCTACTCAGGAGACTGAGCTATGTGGATCACAGTTTGAATCCAGCCCAGGCAGAGAAGTTCCCATGAGACTCTTATCTCTAATTTACCCCCAGAAACTGGAAGTGGTGCTGTGGCTCAAGTGATAGAGCACTAGCCTTGAGCACAAAGAGGCTCAGGGACAATGCTCACACCCTGAGTTCAAGCCCAACAACTCTGTGTGTGTGTGTGTAAGAGAGAGAGAGAGAGAAAGAGAGAGAGAGAGAGAGAGAGAGAGAGAGAGAGAGGAGGAGGAAAATCAAGAGGATAGGCAGGTTGGGAAAAAAAGTATGAAAGGGGTAACACTGATTAGATGTATTGTACTCATAAACTGATATGTTGAACTGGAACCCCTCTGTACAACCATTCAAGATAATAAACAAAAAGTTATACATTATAATTATTCCCTTAAAAAGAAGATAGGATCTTTCAGTAATTCACCTCACCTTCCAATCCTTATTTGCACAGAAATAGTAACAGCAAGCATTTATTTCTTAGGTCTCACATCTTCTGTAGTTTATGTCTCTGATTTCAACTCATTTCATGAGGGGCTGAGAATTTCAGGTCCAAAAATGATCTGGTTTGTTTGGGTTGTAAACACTCCTTTGGCTTAATGATATACTTCAAGTAAGATCATATCACAAAGGTGTCCTACTTACAAATGACCTACTACCTATGTACCCGAGCAAGTTGCAAGAACAGGAAATAATAAATTACAACCCAATAACTACTTTGAGCATTCTGCTGAAATGCTTAAAAACTATTCAGATCTTGAAAGCATAATAGGAAAGCAAAGTGTCTTGGAAGCAATAAAAAGCATAATTTATTCAGAATAAAGAATAAGTTATAATGAAAACATATCTCTAAGGAAATATCAAGTCATAGATAAAATGTCCAAAGATGAAATGTAATGGGAAATTGCCAATAATTGTAAATCAATTGCTAATGAAGTTAATTTATGAATATAATTCTTCTCTGAGCACCAACTCCTAAGTTCTGGTATGGGTGACCAGAACCACTACAGCAGTTCCCATGAGGAGATCACATCCTAGGGCAGGAAGGTGGATGATAATTTAAAGATATGTATATCAAATGGTAGGTGATAATAGTGTTATGGGGGAAAATCAATATTGGGATAAGAGTTAGAGAGTCTCTTTGGTTGGGGGCAGGTTGGTGTATACAGGGCTCTTAGGAAGGGCTTTGTTGATAAGGAACGGAGGCAGAAAGCTTTTTGAATATGGAAGAAGAATGTATTAGCCACAGAAAACAGTAAGTAAGAGCCTGTAAGGCTGCAGCCCATGTGAGAGTCGAGACAGTATTCCTGTAACAGGGTATGATCACAGGTAGAGAGAGCCCAGATATCGGGCAACACAGTGCTAGAGGTCATGGCAAGGCCACTGTGAGGAATATGGTATATGCACTTCTTAGGTTTGAGTCAAGGAATATCACAATCTGATTTTTCTTTAGACATGAAGTCTTTCTGGCTGCAATGCCAGACTACAGGGGCAGGCAGAGACACAGGAGCTCATATATGATGACTCCCATATACAGCACACCTAGCGTGCTACTTTAAAACATTAGGAAGGAGCTGGAAATGCTGAAAGTAGTAGTAGAGGTTAGAACAGAGAAGGCAGGAGATTTCTTTGAGGTTTTAAAGAAGATTGAAAGAACAGAGTGGCCATTTACTAGGACAGGAAAGACAATGAGAATAACAGGTTTGGATGTGGAATCCAAAGAGGAGATGGCCGTATACAGTAGAAATTCTAGGGAAATAGCAAGGAAGAAGGAAAAGGTGGGACTTGTTGCTATATACCTGGGGTTTAAAATTTTGAGACTGTATGAGGCCTTAAACAGATTTGAGTAAATGGAGAAGGAAGAGGACCATCAACTGAGTCTTTGAATTCAAATGTCTGGAGAATTGCATGAAGAGAGGAAGTTTCAGGATAGGAAATTCATACATGAGGCTGGAAGAACATCAAGATAGAGAGGTGTCTTTGAAATTAATTGGAGAAAGCAATTATAGAGGGAAGATTTGATCAGTGAATCAAATGCTATGTGAAGTTGAATGAGGCCATTAGTCTTGAGATCACCAATGATATAGAAAAAAAAATTGCAATAGGATGGTAGGGACCAAATCCTGCCTGAAGTGGTGTCAAGAGAGAATGAAGGGCTGGATGTATTGGCTCACACTTGTAATTCCAACTATTTAGGAGGTAGAGACTGGAAGGATTGCAAATTTGAGGTCAGCTGAGAAATAGGTTATTGAAACCTCCAACAAATGAGCTTTTAATGAATGCTCACAGCTCCTATATAAGATATGGGGGTCATAGAAAGGAAGATCACCGTTCAAGGCTGGCTCAGACAAACCCTCCAGACACTATCTGAGAAATAACAAAGCAAAAAAGGGCTGGGAGGGCTGGGAAGGTGGCTCAGTGGTAGAGTGCTTGCCTTGCAGGCATGAGGCCCTGGGTTCGATTCCTCAGCACCACATAAGCAGCAAAAGCTGGAAGTGGTGCTGTGGCTCAAGTGGTAGAGTGTTAGCCTTGAGCTGAAGAGCTGAGGGACAGCGACCAGGCCCAGAGTTCAGGCCCCACAACTGGCAAAAAAAGGGCTGGGAGCCTTTGGAAAGCAGTATGGAGGTTCCTCAAAAGAGCTCCCCTATGACCCAGCAATCCCACTTTTGGGCATTTACCCAAATGTTCACAAACAAGACCACACTAAAGCTACCAGCACGACTATGTTTATTGCAGCATTATTTACTATAGCTAAGATATGGAACCAACCCAGATGCCCCTCAGTAGATGAATGGATCAAGAAAATGTGGCGTATATATACACAATGGCATTCTATGCCTCCATCAGAAAGAATGACATTGCTCCATTTGTTAGGAAATGGAAAGGCTTGGAAAAAAATTATATTAAGTGAAGTAAGCCAGGCCCAAAGAAACATAGATCCCATGGTTTTCCTTATTTGCAATATCTAGTATATGTCTGAGTCAAGCAGAAAAGGTCAGATAAGGTGATGTTAGGGAAATGAACCCTAAGATATGTATTCAAATATTTTTTTCTTTCATGTGATTGTTTCTAACACATTTATAAGATTATTTTTTTGTTGCTTTGTATGATAACCCCTGCTTTCACTGTATTTGATGCTGGTATAATTTGTGGAGGGGAAGGGGAAAAACAAATCGTTTAAATAGGGATACAGGTGGACCCATTGCAACGATGAGATGTACAAGTCGTTATGGGGAAAACCAACTTTACACCTTTGGTGCGGGAGGCGGGGGGATGGGAAGGGATGGGAAGGGGAAACAAAGGAGGAGGCTACAATGGTTGATAAGAAATGTACTTATTATCTTGCCCATGTAATTGTAACCCCTCTGTACGGTATTTTCACAATAAAAAAAAAGGGCTGTGAGCATGGCTTAAGTGGTAAAGCACTTTAGTAGCAAGAATAAGACCCTGAGTTCAAACCTCAGTACTGAAGAGAGAGAGAGAGAGAGAAAGGGTAGCCAGAAAGAGGGAGAAAAGGAAGAGTGAAGTAGAGAGAGAAGAAGAAGAGAAGGAACAAAGAGAAGAAGAGAGAGGTTTATGTATAGTTAACTTCCTCAAGAAGTTTTCATGAAGAAGGAAGTATAAAAATGGGGTGATGGAGGAGGGGGGATTGTTTTTATAATGGGATGCACTAGTGTATATTCATGGAATGGTACTGCAGTGAGAGGTAGAGGCAGAGGCCACTTTCCAAGGCAGTGTGGTTAGTGGGTGAAAGAGGAGGTGATCCTATGTACAATCTGGGCTTAGAAAGGAGCTTGCTGCCCACTAACTATCCACATGGATGGATTGTACGCTTTCCAGAACGACAACTATGGTGATGAAATCATATGGGAGTTCTCACAGTGACATTTCTTGTTGAAATAGGTCATGAGCTGGGGAAGGAAGGATGCTGGAGGCGAGAGGAGGAGGTGTGGTCAGTGGAGTGGGGAAATGCAGTGGGGTTGTGAAGCAATAATGGCCTATTTGAGGAAGTGCAGCAGGTGGTGTGCTTTCCTTCTCCACCCACATGCAGCTACAGGTGCAGAGTAGGTCCAGGTTAGAGTTAGCTCACAAAGAGTTGTAAGGAAGAAGGAGGGAGAGGGCAGAGAGAGAGGGGTCAAGGAGTTGAGAGTATGGTAGGGAGTGCTAAAATAGTAATGGTCTTGAGGCAACTAGTGTGTGAAATGGATCGGCAAAGGAGGCATAGAATCAATGGGTAAAGTAACAGCCTAATATTATGGCTGGGGAGAGGTATCTTTGAAGCTAATTGGAGAGGAATTATAGAGGGAAGATGTGATCAGTGGATCAAATGCCATTGTGAGGTTGAATGAGGCCATTAGATTTGAGATCACAACGACATAGAAAAAAAAAGCAGTTGGTGGGGACCAAATCCTGCCTGGAGTGGACGCAAGAGAGAATGAGGGGATGCTTACAAGTGACTGAGGTCTAATGGAGAAGGAGATTGGGAAGCAATGGCTAAAGACCTGAGTTGACAAGCCAGAGGCTGGAAGAATTATCATCACATATACAAAACTGTCAAGTAACACGTTAGGAATAACATGCCAGGTGACACTGGCTTGGTGCTGATATTCTTGAAGAGATGTTAGGGATGATGTAGAGGTCTTTAGATAGCTACAGTACAGAGGAGTCTGAGGACTTGATTTTCAAAACAAAACTTTGAAGGAAGTGGTGTGGGCAGTGTGAATGAAATGACAGTGAGGCGCAAGCAGACAGGGCAAAGGTCTTGGAGGAATCATCAGTCATCACCCAAAGGACTCAAAGGAGAGTTATGTGCTCCAGAAAGAGAATTTCCCATTAGAGCAACAGCGGAATAGGGTTATTTACAGAAGGGATTGTGTTTCTAGGCAGTTCAGATGGTAGTGGACTCTGGGTTCTAGAGGGCTCAGGTGAAGGCAGTTAAAAGTGGGAGAATGGGAAGGAAATGAAATGGACTCCAGAGCCATGTTCGTTCAAGGTGTTGGAAGGGGATCTTGAGCTCCAGATGGTGAGTGACACAAACAGAGGCATTAAGAATGATGACACTGGACGTCACATGACTGGTTGGAAAGAGAACAGAGGATGTGACAGGGTTGTGTGGAGTTCTGGTCATAGTTGGAGATTTTACTAGCAAAGCCAGATAGGCTTGGTACTCACTGTGGAGGAGTTTAAATGATGAATTCTAGATCTTCTATTTCTTCTTATGCCACTTTTGGGTAAGTTGTGTTTTTCAAACAATTGGTACATTTCATTTAATTAAAAAAATTGGCATTAAGCTGGGCGCTGGTGGCTCACACCTGTAATCCTAGCTACTCAGGAGGCTGAGATCTGAGGATTGCAGTTCAAAGCCAGTCTGGGCTAAAAGTCTGTGAGACTCTTATCTCCAACAAACCACTCAGAAAATTGGAAGTGTTCTTATCTTGAGGTTCATTTTGCTTAACATCAGGTTATATGGCATATGTACATAGCTTTTGACCTCTTCTGCTTGTCCTAGACATATACTAGTTATTGCAGATGAGGGAAACCATAGGACCTATCTTTCTTTGAGTCTGGCTTACTTCACTTAATATAATTTTTTCCAAGTCTTTCCATTTCCTAACAAATGGGGTGGTGTCATTCTTTCTGATGGAGGCATAGAATTCCAATATACATATACATATATATATATATACATACATACCACATTTTCATATATATGTTTTTTATTGTAAAAATACTGTACAGAGGGGTTACAGTTACATGAGTAAGGTAATGAGTACATTTGCTATTGAACCTTGTTACCTCCTCTTTTGTTTTTCCCCTACCATCCCTTCCCTCCCCACCTCCCCAACTCCTCCCTCCCCACCTGAAGCTGTAAAGTTTGTTTTCAACATAGTGTCTTGTACATCTCATTGTTATAATGAGTCAACCTGTATCCTTATTTAAGCAGGGCACTAGAATCAAATACAGTGACAACAGGGGTTATAACTGTGAGGGAAGAGCATTCAAAAGAAACAAAAAAAAATCACATAGTACGTTATAAGTACATTAAAAACAATAGCAAGAAAGAAAAAAACCATTGTGTCCCTATCTTGGGGTTCATTTCGTTTAACATAATTTTATATGCGTACCACATTTTCTTGATCCATTCATCTACTGAGGGGCATCTGGGTTGGTTCCATATCTTAGCTATGGTGAATAATGCTGCGATAAACATAGTTGTGCTGGTAGCTATTTTATCTTTCTTGATGTTCTTTTTAATGTACTTATAATGTACTATGTGATTTTATTTTCTTTGTATCTTCTTCCTCCATAGTACAACCCCTGTTGTCACTGTATTTGATTCCTGTGTCCTGCATCTTGTATATACATTTTTCTAATTTGAGGAGGGGAAGGGATACAGGTTGACCCATTGTAACAATGAGATGTATAAGACACTATGTTGAAAACAAACTTTACAATTTTGCTGGGGTGAGGGTGGGGGGG
>NW_012267232.1:3606418-3608503 GCF_000151885.1 Dipodomys ordii | reverse complement strand
TAAGTTGATGGTAGGGAAATGAACCCTAAGATATGTATTCAAATGTTTTTTTTTCTTTCATAGGATTGTTTCTAACATATTTATAAGATTATTTCTTTGTTGCTTTGTATGTCCCTCCCCCAAGGTATAACCCCTGCTTTCACTGTATTTGATGTTGTTATAATTTGTGGAGGGGAAGGGAAAAAGAAAATCATTTAAATAGGGATACAGGTGGACCCATTGCAACAATGAGACGTACAAGTCGTTATGTCGAAAACGAACTTTACAGCTTTGGGGAGGGGGAGGAGGGTTGGGTGGGAGGGTGGGGGGAGGATGGGATGGGAAGGGGAAACAAAGGAGGAGGCAACAATGCTTAATAAGAAATGTACTCATTATCTTGCCCATGTAATTGTAACCCCTCTGTACAGTATTTTCACAATAAAAAAAAACATCTGAAGTGCATGTATTGTTTTTTAAGTAGTTTGACTTTCAGCTATCTCAGTATTAAACACATAGCTTTTCTCAGAAAACTACTGAAAACCTGATCTGACTGTATGCTCACCGGTGATTGAGTGAGTAACATTGGGAGTTCCATAAATAGCACACTGTTTCTTTTGCCATCAGATTCTTGCTTCATTAACAAAAACTGTTTTCAAAACCTTAATTTTCAGGGCTGGGAAGGTGGCTCAGTGGTAGAGTGCTTGTCTTGCATGCATGAGGCCTTGGGCTCCATTCCTCAGCACCACATAAGCAGAAAGCCAGAAGTGGCGCTGTGTCTCAAGTGGTAGAACATGCGCCTTGAGCTGAAGAGTTAAGGGACAGTGTCTAGGCTCAGAGTTCAGGCCCTGTGACTGACAAAAACAAACAAACAAAACACCCAAAACGAAAAAAACAACCCTTAATTTTTGTAAATCCATCTAATTTTTTTTCTTATGTCAGTACTGGGGCTTCAACTCAGGACCTGGATACTGTTCCTGGCTTTTTGCTGATTAACAGAGTCTCATGGCCTTTCCCACCTAGGCTGGCTTTCAACTATAATCCTCAGATCTCAGCCTCCTGAGTAGCTAGTCTTACAAGTATGAGCCATCAGTGCCAAGTTTCCATTTTAATTTTTACAACTTCATTACTTGATTATACTCACCATAGGACAATAATATAAAAAGGAAAAGAAAAAATATCCAGTACATGGCCTTTAGATATAATAATGAAAGATTATGTATTTTTCCTTTGATTTTTTGTACACTGATAAAGCTAGTATTGCAAAACACTTATTTTTTCAAATTGCATACTTTAACCATTTCCTTAGGACATTAAATATTTTGTAAATATAATGATGAGGTATGTAAATATTATAAAAATGCCATCTTCATTTGATTGTTTCACAATCTAATTATAACTAATTCAACTTAGCTACAATCGTTGGATATTCATATTTATTTGAGTGTCAGTTATTAGAAGCAACACTACTTAACATCCTTCTTTATACAGAGTTTTTTGTATGTGTTTGATTAATTTTTTCTTGTCTTTTCTTCGTTTTGCTGGTCCTGAGACTTGAACTCTGGGCCTAGGCGCTATCTCTGTGCTTCTTTTGCTCAAGGTGAGCAATTGAGTCACAGCTCCATTTCCAGCTTTTTTGAGTAGTTTATTGGAGATAAGAGTCTCAAGGACTTTCCTGCCTGGGCTGGCTTTGAGTTGTGATCCTCAGATCTCAGCCTCCTGAGTAGCTAGGATTACAGGTGTGAGTCACCAGCACCTGGTAATGCGTCTGATAAATTTTAAAGAGAAATTTCTAGAAGTTCTCAACAAAGTGCATAATGACTGTCAAGCACCAGATATATTTTAACATACTGACCTCTAGAAAGATTGTGTCAATTTTTTTTTGTCAAATACCATATTATAAGGTGGGTTTTTTGGTGTTTTTTTATGGTCAGTTGTGGGGCCTGAACTCTGGGCCTGAGCACTGTCCCTCAGCTCTTCAGCTCAAGGCTAGCGCTCTACCACTTGGCTCTACACAGCACCACTTCTGGCTTTTTCTGCTTATGTGGTGCTGAGGAATCGAACCCAGGGCCTCATGCATGCAAGGCAAGCACTCTACCACTGAGCCAC
>NW_012267232.1:3602424-3604693 GCF_000151885.1 Dipodomys ordii | reverse complement strand
GAACCCAGGGCCTCAGGCATGCAAGGCAAGCGCTCTACCACTGAGCCACCTTCCCAGCCCCTATTTTGTATTTTTTTTTGACATGCTCTAGTTATTTCTAAAGTTGGCCTCAAACTCTTAATCCTTCTACCTCAGACTCCTAAATGCTGGGATTTATAGACATTTGCTACCATGTCCAGCTAAGATTCAGGCTCTTGAAGTTTTAGGAAATGCTGTCCTTATATTTAGGGAGATAATTTTACAGTTAGCACAGTTTAAAAGTTAAGTTCCATTTTGATGAAAATGCTTTGAAGCAATTTGCTATTTCTCTCTGCTGTTCTCTTGGCATTTTACTTGAATTAACTTCCTGAATTAATCCTAAACTAAATTTCAAGAGCTTTACTTCTTGCTGCCAAATAGTATTTTCTTCCTTCTAAATGGATTTGAACATCATTATTAATGAAATATGCAATATGCAACTCTAAGCTTATAATCACAGTGCTTGTTTTTGGAGAAAAATACTTGATATGGCAAGAAAATTCTATAATTGCAACTTTCACTATATGGTATCCAAACACAGTCTTTGTGTTTCAAGATCAAAATGTCTCTACTTTTCTAAGTTTCTTTTTACATTTTAATGGCATGAACCAATTATTTTGATATATTGATGGCAAAGTACCTTTTCAAGTATATTTTACCAAACGTAATGATTATTTGCATCATATTTGTAATGTCACCATTCCGTTTTCCCCTCAACTAACTACTTAAGTATGCTAGCTCATCAATAGCATGATGTTTATTTTCATGCTAAAAGAGTCCCTGACTATTGAAATGGCAATCAATTGATTCTGTAAATTCCTTCTTTACCAAATAAAATTTTATAGTTCTCATCCATTCTGAGAAGACAAGAAAACTCTCTTGAGAGCTCTTAGAGAAACTATAAAGTATTGGAGGTAATAAAATAGTTGTTTGGATGTTGTTATATACTACATGACTTAATTTTATTACTTAAGGAAGGATAATGTTTCAGTGGTGGTCTGGCATATTCTGGGCATTTAGTTTATACTACCACTTTAGAACTGAATACTCTGCCAGGACTAGATTCCAAAGGCAAGGTGCAGACTAAAGAAATAGGAATTAAACCTCCCCCCCCAAAAGACTTAGCCCCCAGATGGGTGGCAGCACCTGAGACCTTATTTGGAAAGCACATTTTGAGATGGACAGGTACCTAGGAATGTGGTGCTTAGTTCTCTAAAGACTATGATGTTCACTCAAGTTAGTGTAGCTGCAGCTTTCTCCAGTCATGCCTAGCAGAAGGCTTGATGGTTATGTCATGCTGCTTTTTGCCATCCAGTTCTGCAGATATTCCTATTGTTCCAAATTTGAGTGAGCACAGAATTATACCAATATAGGATTTATCTTAGTCCATTGTGAGGCTATAACAAAATACTTGAAACGACGTGATTTATAAAGTATGAGTTTGTTTTCTCAAAGTTTTGAAGGCTGGGAAGTCTGAATTTTAAAAAGCTGGCAGAAAGCCAGGCTCCAGGAGTTCAAAGCTAATGTGGGCAGGAAGACTCCTATCTCCAGTAAACTACCTAAAAAGGCAGAAATAGAGTTGTGGCTCAAGTGGTACAGTGCTAGCCTTGAGCAAAAGAAGCTCAGGGACAGCACCCAGGCCCTGAGTTTAAGCCCTAGGACTGGCACACACATACAAACACAAAGTTGGCAGAATCAGTGCATTGGATGGCCTCCCTCTGCTTCCAAGATGGTGCTTTGTAGACTAGCAAGAAGAGATGAACTGTCTGTCAAAAGGCAGCATTGATGTATTTACCAGCGAGAGCCCCAGGGATGTCTTAGATGATCAACCTTCCAACATTAGACTTGAACACGTGACTTTGGGTAACACACTCACATCACAGCAGCATTAAGTCCATGAAACTATTTAAGGTCTTTCTTTTCTCCCAAAGTCTTGTTGTTTTTTTTCTCATCGATGTTGACATTATGATCTAATTTTAGTACAATACATAATGCTACGCTATGATTATTATTACAACATTCTGATGTGCTAGAATAAGAAGAACTTTGTGGCACATTGCAATAGTTCTAGTTAAACTGAGGAATGAAATGAAGATGCTCTAATCGTCACCATAACTGTTGAAGAATTTCCTGAAATATATCTTTTTATTTAGTAGACTATATCAAAACTGATAGATTCTTTTTATTTTTGTACTGGTACTAGGGCTTGAAATAAGGGTCAGGCACTCTTTCTTTGCTTTTTGAGGCTGGT